>NC_045164.1:28045796-28065796 GCF_900700415.2 Clupea harengus
GCCCATCTCTGAGTGGGTAGAACATAGTGCCCGCAGCGCCAGCTCTGGCACAGGCCATTGTGGGTGATTAGACTTGATGTCTCCGAGAGGGAAGCAGGTATTGAATGGCCTCTGCCTGGCTCTCTCTCTGTGACCGGGGACCATGTGACCAAGGCCTGCTCCGTCCCAAGCACAGGCCGAGCGTTCATCAATCAGAGAAAATATGCCACGGCCGTCTCCCGCTTGTCGCTGCATCGTTTGACCTCCGCAACCCCTTAAGCCAATCCATCAGGAGCGAAGACAAAGCGATATTGATCGCCTCCTTTAACCTGTCAGCGGGTGAGAAAATGTGTGAGCGTTACAAAAAGCAGTGAGGCATATTATGATTGGATATCAGCCTGCTGGAGATGCGGAGGTCTTGTGTGGGGAAGCAGTGAATGTGGGGGTGGGGAAGGCGGTGGCGTCGAGAGCGATGCCAGCGATGAACTGGTCATACAGAAATAAACTCTACTTGGGCGGGCGGGCGGGCGGGCGGGCGAAGTGGGCGGGCGGATTGCCTGATATGGCCTAATTTAATGACCATGATTGGGGTTGTGTCTGAAAGATTAAAAATATCACTCCCCGTTATTTGCCACGTGGGCATGTTCTGCGTGCTCCATGGGTGGCTGGCCTGATCCTGCATGCCAGGCGAGACTAATGGAGTCCTGCGCCTCAGACCCTGGGCATGAGCGCAACGCAGGCGTGACTAATGGGTCAGCAAGGGTCAGTCCACAAGCCCGAGCGCTGGTGCTGGACCCTCGTCCGGGAGCGCCCCAGTTAGCACCCCAGAGCAGGTGTTAGACTTTGGTCACGGGAATGTGAGGCAATCCCCCCACCCAGCCCGGACGCCCCCTCTCTCTCTCCGTGTTGGCTGGGCTGCATCACCAATGCCACCCTCTCCCCTCTCCCCTCTCCCCTCTCCCGTCTCTGGGACTTTAGAAAAACAACAGCAAGGGAGAGGAGGGAGCAGGAGCAAGGGAGAGGAGGGAGCAGGAGCAAGGGAGAGGAGGGAGCAGGAGCAAGGGAGAGGAGGGAGCAGGAGCAAGGGAGAGGAGGGAGCAGGAGCAAGGGAGAGGAGGGAGCAGGAGCAGGAGCAAGGGAGAGGAGGGAGGAGGGAGCGTGAAATGTCAAACAGGGGATGAAAGAGGGCAGCACATGGATGCCAGGAGGCGGTATCCTCAGACGTGCTAAAGGGCGTTTTGGAGAGGAGAGGGGTTATATGTAGAGGGAGCGCTTGTGCTGTTCGCTAGTCAGGCAGCTGCCAAAAGCCTGTGTTCTTAATTCTTCAGCCAGATATCAGTGGAGCTGTTCTTAGGCGGCTCAAAGAGTTGCCTAAAGTATCAAAACAAGCTGTAGTGTTGTAGTGCGTCTGTTTGAAGAAGTTCAGTTTTGTCTGGGAAGGTGACATTACTGTGCAGCTAATGAAGGGCATAGTCTTCAAGAAGACTTCTTTTGTTTGAGTACTGATGCAGTTTAAGAGTATAAACAACAACAAAAATAAGGATCTAATATGTTTTTGCTGTTGGAACAAAATAAATCCAAGTGAAACGGGCCGCCATTCCAATGCAGATGTGTTGGTGCTCATTGCTATCCCTCGGGGTCGTGACCTGTTTCTGTATTAATGCATAGCTGTCTGTCAGCGGATGCTCCATCTATCGCTTGCTTGAAAGCTTTATTCCCCAGAATTATCATATCAAAACATTTCCTCGTATCAAACTGTTAGAATGGTACCAGTTCCTGTCTTTTCAGGTCACATCTGTTTTTCCATAACATAATCTCATGGCCTTTGACTTAATGAGACGATCTTCTTGTGTGGCAAATTAAAAAAGATAATAAAAAAAAAATAATCACTGTTCGTGGTAAGTGAAGGAGCTGTGTAGACTTGGTTTTTATGATTTATTAGTTTGTTGCATATAATGTGCAGCAACATTAGTGTCCTTTGCTACAAATGATATATGTATTATTCATATCTCCCTTGTTTCAGAGAGACTTCCAGATTTTTTAATTAAGTCTCATTAAAGCGTACCTCATTTATGTCGATAGAAACAGTACAAACACTGTCAGTGTAAAACCCTGTGATTGTATGTTGTGAGCGAGGCTGTGTGTTGTGAGGGAGGCTGTGTGTTGTGAGCGAGGCTGTGAGCGAGGCTGTGTGTTGTGAGGGAGGCTGTGTGTTGTGAGGGAGGCTGTGTGTTGTGAGCGAGGCTGTGAGCGAGGCTGTGTGTTGTGAGGGAGGCTGTGTGTTGTGAGCGGGGCTGTGTGTTGTGAGCGGGGCTGTGTGTTGTGAGGGAGGCTGTGTGTTGTGATCGAGGCTGTGTGTTGTGTGTTGTGCGCGAGGCTGTGTGTTGTGAGCGAGGCTGTGTGTTGTGAGCGAGGCTGTGAGCGAGGCTGTGTGTTGTGAGGGAGGCTGTGTGTTGGGAGCGGGGCTGTGTGTTGTGAGCGAGGCTGTGAGCGAGGCTGTGTGTTGTGAGGGAGGCTGTGTGTTGTGAGCGAGGCTGTGAGCGAGGCTGTGTGTTGTGAGCGAGGCTGTGTGTTGTGAGCGAGGCTGTGTGTTGTGAGCGAGGCTGTGTGTTGTGAGCGAGGCTGTGTGTTGTGAGCGGGGCTGTGTGTTGTGAGGGTGCCACTGAGCCTCCCTCCCTCGCGGTGATGATGATGCCGGCTCTCTCACACAGGGCTCCCTCCTCCTCCTCATGGTGTATTGATTCCAGAGTAAACTCTGGAGCTAAGAGGACTTTGAGTTCCGAATCCCCTCTTGAATTGACTGTATTTCAGTGAATCAGCGACAAATCCAGGGACAATCAATTCTTTATTTTTCCTGTGCGGCTCAACCCACCCCCACCCCCCCCACGAACACACACAGCCCCTCCAGGAGCCCGTGGCATGAGCACTCCCCTGCCCCCCCCCCTCCCTGGGGTTTGTTAGACTGGGTAAAGTGCCCAGGCCTCCCTCGTGCGGTGGGTGTATTTTTAGAGGGAGTGCGGATTCTGACTCACACCTATTGTCTCAGCCGCTCCGTTGTGCTCCTAATCTGCGGCCTGTTGCTAAACAGGAGCCATTGTCCCTTTAGATGAGTCAGCCAGCTCGCAGGTGAAAGGCGGGCATGTTTTTTTTCGCTGCCCCTGAAAAACCAGATAAGATCGCCTTACTCGGCACACGGCTTTGTTTCGCTCTAAGTCGCTTTTTATCTCCGACCCGCTCTCTCCGACGTGAGTATTAATCTGCCGTCCCACATCATCCCCAGGGTGTTGTGTTTTCAGGGGGAGGAGGAGGAGGAGGCCTGGGAGAGACAGGCTGACCCAGGAACAGGTCTGGCTAATATCGGGTGCACATCCCCATCGCCACGGCTACCATCTAAGACTACTACCCCCACCGTCGCCACGGCTACCATCTAAGACTACTACCCTCACCGTCGCCACGGCTACCATCTAAGACTACTACCCTCACCGTCGCCACGGCTACCATCTAAGACTACTACCCCCACCGTCGCCACGGCTACCATCTAAGACTACTACCCTCACCGTCGCCACGGCTACCATCTAAGACTACTACCCCCACCGAAACCATCTAAGACCTCCAGCTCCAGCTCCGTTGCCCTCCGTGGGGATCCTTGCCTGGCTTTGGGGGGTTATTTCACATGCATGTTTACTCACTCGTCTTTCTTCAGTATGTCATACAGATCCAGGAGTGTATCGTGTGTGTGTGTGTGTGAGCTGTCACACAGATCCAGTAGTGTATTGTGTGTGTGTGTGTGTGTGTGTGAGCTGTCATACAGATCCAGGAGTGTATTGTGTGTGTGTGTATGTGAGCTGTCGTAGTTTAACTCACCGCTGTACAAGCAGAGCTTGAGTCTCAGCACTCTGTTCCTCCTCTTTGCCAGTGTCCTGTTAGTCTCATTTCTTTACTTATTTAGCGTCCGTTTTAGCATTCTTTAATTCTCCAAGTTCATTTCCCCATCGCTGGCAGAGAGAGAGTAGCCCTCACTGGGGTCGTAATACCCATCCAGAATCCGGCACGCTTCATTATTCATCTGGGCTGATTGCTGTGGTCCACGTGTAGCCGCGGGCGATGCGCAGATATCCTGGGCGGCACTCTGAGCCCTCATGCGATGGGAATTGGAGAGATCGGCGGCTGTTGCGGAATGTGATTGTGATTCCATCACGCAAACAGCGAGCCGTCCAAGCGGTAATGGACTGATCAAAGATGACGTGGTGGTGGTGGTGGTGGTGTGTGTGGGGGGGGGGGCCTTGTCACCATGGCTGCCTGCCTGGAGATCATGTGTCACCATGGCTGCCTGCCTGAAGATCATGTGTAATTCATCTAAGCTGGCCTATTATCTCACTGCTGGCCTCATGTCTTATTCCTCTCATCTGTTGCGTGTAGGAAAACACCGTTAAACACAGATGAGTTGGAACAAGTGTCCTGGCGCCAGAGCAAAACAAATGGCAACGTAGTGGAAATGAAGACTGGAAAATGGTCCTCCTGGTGTGTTGGTATGTGAAGGGGTAAGAAATAAAGAAACGGAAATCAGAAATATGAGTTGTGGACGGTAAGCCTACCTGTTGTGACTTTAAAAGGCCTAACATTTTTCACAGGTGCTTTGGCCAAATGTTTGACCTTTAGTCAAATTGGTTGTGAATACTCAAACAGACCCAGTGGTCTATTACTGTAACAAGACAGTCCTGGTGCCTAGTGTCTATCCTCACAGGAAGAACACCCAGGCCATACATAAAAGGCCTTATTCCAAACTTGACTTCAATTTGGATGAATAAATAAAACTATTATTTTGACATATTTAAAGGTCACTCATAGAATAAGAGCCCTAGTGGACAGGTAGTTGATTGTCAACAGATAATGCAGTAGCTGGGTGAAGCGTCTCTATAATAGACTCTGTGTAAACTCTACTCAAATGATCTACTCAAAAGTCACTTTTGTTGTAAAATAAATTTACCAGACATTGAATCATGATACAGAAGCACATTGTGTTACCTCCAGGTATGAAATGCGTTGTATAAATTAAATTTGATTTGAGAACTGTTGAAACAAATGTGAATGGCTGTATATGTGAGCAGAGTCTTTCTTTCTTTGAACTGCTTGTGACCTCAGAGTGAACTAATGTAACACTATATGTCTTCAGCCCTGAGCGTTTGTTACCCTTGAGAGCCACACAGACAACATGCCCATGCATATTCATATTCATACTCAAACAACAATGCAATGAGATTCAATGAACTTCTCAAACAGACCGTGTAATATCAGTAGCACGTCACGGTTCAAGAAAAGAGCCGTGATTATATTTTCTTCTTTCTCTCTCTCTCCCTCCCTCCATCCCTCCTTTCTCTCTCCCTCTCTCTATCCCTCCTTTCTCTCTCCCTCTTTCTCCCTCCTTTTTCTCTTGTCCCCATGTTTTATTACTTTTCCTCCCATCTGCCCTGCCTGCTGCCTCTGCTCCGTGCTGCTCAAACATACCCGTCCCCTCTGCTTTATTGCCAGGATGGAATGGGCCACTCTCTCTCTTTAATCACACTCTCTCTCTCTCTCTCTCTCTCTCTGTAATCACACTCTCTCTCTCTCTCTCTCTCTCTCTGTAATCACACTCTCTCTCTCTATCTCTCTCTGTAATCACACTCTCTCTCTATCTCTCTCTATCTCTTTCTCTCTCTCTGTAATCACACTCTCTCTCTATCTCTCTCTCTCTCTCTCTCTCTGTAATCACACTCTAATATTGTTATGGGTCAGCCTTTGCAGCCTAGCGATCGTGTTTGGCCGCCGAGGCCCCGGAGCACAGAGACAACAGCGGGCCCACTCATAATACAGGGTGGGGTCAAGGGTCAGCGGGCCCACTCATAATACAGGGTGGGGTCAAGGGTCAGCGGGCCCACTCATAATACAGGGTGGGGTCAAGGGTCAGCGGGCCCACTCATAATACAGGGTGGGGTCAAGGGTCAGCGGGCCCACTCATAATACAGGGTGGGGTCAAGGGTCAGCGGGCCCACTCATAATACAGGGTGGGGTCAAGGGTCAGCGGGCCCACTCATAATACAGGATGGGGTCAAGGGTCAGCGGGCCCACTCATAATACAGGGTGAGGTCAGAGGTCATGCTGGGAGGAGAGGGAGACAGACACGGAATCTGTTACGGATGTTTCTTATTGTAGAAGCAGAACGGTAGCAAGGCCTTTCCCCCTGTTCTACGTTCAACTGTAGATGTTCATTCATTTTGTTGCACAATCTAGGACGTTGGAATTCACAAAATAAATGTTATTTGCATTAGAGACCCAGTTTTCTTGCAGGCCACGGATTCAGAACTGCTGTCTGTTGACAACATCCATACATAACAGTATATTGAACCGAATTTGTAGTTCTGCGGGGAGTAGCAATTGCTATCAGTTCACTACCATACACCACAACAGCATGACACCTTTGAGTACAATCACACCGCAACATAGGCAGGCAGGTGGTAATTGGTTAGGTGAATTCATTATATTCCATGACTTTAATTAGCTATGCCATCTGAGCTGAACTCTACAGTCAAATCCACCATCACTAACTCCGTTTGTTAACCCCGTCCACACGCCATTTCTTCATGTTTGTTAACCCCGTCCACACGCCATTTCTTCATGTATTCTTTGTATTCTTTTCTCATATAATTGGATAATTACAGGTAGACTCTGCCTTATATTTTTTGCTAGTCAAGCTATGCTATTCAACCAAACTAGTCAAGCTATGCTATTCAACTAAACAGCTAAAACTAGTAAAGCTATGCTATTTAACCAAACTAGTCAAGCTATGCTATTCAACCACACAGCTAAAACTAGTCAAGCTATGCTATTTAACCAAACTAGTCAAGCTATGCTATTCAACTAAACAGCTAAAACTAGTCAAGCTATGCTATTCAACCAAACTAGTCAAGCTATGCTATTCAACTAAACAGCTAAAACTAGTCAAGCTATGCTATTAAACTAAACAGGGAAGCCACCTCTCCACTCAGGCCAGTTGCATGTAAATAGGAATGTTTTCTGGGGTGATGTCAAAGTATTGTGTGGAGTGCATGCCAAAGGCTCTGGCTTGTTTGCTGTGCATACTGGATGCGGGGTCCTTGTGTTTGCGTGCCATGTTTGAAGAAGGCCACATTACCCTAACTCTGTTTATTTATCGGCCTGGCAACCTCAGACTCCCCCTGTTTACACTCTTAGGGGTGTTCACGTTTACAGTGGCTAAGGCAGAGCCATGATGGCACACACAGACCTTGGATAGAGGCGTTTGTGTGTGTATTTTTATCTCTGTGTGTGTGTGTTTGTATTTGTGTGTATTTAGTGTGTATGTGTGTGGTGGGCTTGTTGTTTGTTATAATGTGTGTGTGTGTGTGTGTGTGTTTTGTGTGCGTGAGATCTTTCCTGAGCGCTGGGCCGCAGGAGGAGGATGTGTGGGAAATGGGAAAGGGAGGCATATTTAGAGCTGGGTGGCAGGGAGAGCAGAGAGCGTCACAGACAGGGGGGTTTATAGAAAGAGAGTAATGGCTCCCACCCTGGGAAAGGGGCCTTCTTCCAGCGCTGTGGGTCACTTTAAAGATCAGTGGGTGTTCATCACTCAGGACAGCTTTACAGCTGTTCGGGATGAGGCGGCCAGCTCATGTCTTCATCTGAAATCAGGTGTTACTGCTCTCTGTGCGACCCCCTTCTCTCCTTCTCTCATTTTTATCTCCGTTTTTAGTGCCGTTTTTTTTACACTGAACAGGGCACCTCCATGAATTTGGCTGTCAAAACGAGGCAATACTATTTTCATTGTGACGTTTCGTATCCCCGTTCAAAGAACACTGCATTTATAGTCTCACACACCAACTACTGACTACTTGTAATGACTGCGCAGCAAACATTCCCCCATCAGGTTGTACTCCAGTCAAATGGAGGGGAAATGAGCTACCACAGAGCATCCAACTCATGCTTCTTCCTTCCTGTCATGTTTACAGCGAGCTCTGCGTGTCTGGTGTACAGTCGCTGCCGTGGGTGTGTGTGTGTGTCTCTCCAGCGGTGTGTGTGTGTGTGTGTCTGGTGTACAGTCGCTGCCGTGGGTGGAGGACAGTAGCTTGTGCGTAGTGGGGGAGCAGCTGCGTTCGCACCTTGAGCTGTGTGTGTCTCCAGCGGTGTGCGGTGTGTGTAAGCAGTGTGTTGTGTGTGTGTGTGTGTCTGCGGCGGTGTGTGTGTGTCTCCAGCGGTGTGTGTGTGTCTCCGGCGGTGTGCGGTGTGTGTAAGCAGTGTGTTGTGTGTGTGTCTCCAGCGGTGTGTGTGTGTGTCTCCAGAAGGCAGCTAATTGACACAGAGGGGCAGCCAGGGGAGCCGGTCAGGAGGCAGAGCCAGAGCCTGTGCTCGTTAAACTGGCACCGTGATGGAGGCACATCCAGCAGCTCAATGTGTCCGTGAGACCAGCAATATCAGGAGTAGGAGGAGGAGGAGGAGGAGGAGGAGGGGGAGGAGGAGGGGGAGGACGACGAGGAGGAGGAGAAGGATGGAGGAGGAGGAGGAGGAGGAGGTGGAGGTGGAGGAGGGGGAGGAAGAGGAGGAAGAGGAGGAGGAGGAGGAGGAGGAGGGGGAGGAGGAGGAGAAGGATGGAGGAGGAGGGGGAGGAGGAGGACGAGGAGGAGAGGAGGGGAGGAGGAGGAAGAGGAGGAGGGGGAGGAAGAGGAGGATGGAGGTGGAGGAGGGGGAGGAGGTGGAGGTGGAGGAGGGGGAGGAGGAAGAGGAGGAAGAGGAGGAGGAGGAGGAGGAGGAGAAGGATGGAGGAGGAGGTGGAGGAGGGGGAGGAGGAGGAGGAGGAGGGGAGGAGGAGGAAGAGGAGGAGGGGGAGGAAGAGGAGGAGGAGGGGGAGGAGGAGGAAGAGGAGGGGGAGGGGGAGGAGGAGGAGGAGGAGGAGGAAGAGGCATGGTACTGAAGGGGGACTGAATCAACTAAGAGCCATGCCACAGGCTTCATCAACAGGTCCAGGACTCCTAAAATCCCCTTCAATCATAGAATCATTCTAATCATTTGCTTTACAGTGCGAGGAGTTGTGTGCATGTTTAATGTTTTACTCTAGGTGAAGCACAGGTTCAGTGATTTTAAATCAGATCACATCTGGTGACATCTGGTGACATCCGGTGACATCTGGTGACATCTAGTGACATCAGATCACATCTGGTGACATCTGGTGACATCTGGTGACATCTCTCCCATTCAGGTGTGCGCTACAGCAGCTGCTCTCGAGGTGGGCGGCTCTGGGCAGATATGGATCTCTAACATCCAAACAGTCAGGACCAGGTCTATCAAGTCCAGTCAGTGTACTGCAGTCAGGATCAGGTTCATCAAGACCAGTCAGGACCAGGTCCCACAAGTCCAGTCAGTGTACTGCAGTCAGGACCAGGTCCCACAAGTCCAGTCAGTGTACTGCAGTCAGGACCAGGACCATCAAGACCAGTCAGGACGAGGCCCATCAAGTCAAGTCAGTGTACTGTATTTGTTTGGCATCTGGGTTTAGAAACAGTAAACGTCCACCAAAATATACAGTATACTCTAATGGCAGTATCTTATCTTAAATATACAGTCTACTCTAATGGCAGTATCTTATCTTAAATGGGTATGCTTTTTCCTTGTGAAACTAAATCACAGGGTTGTCCTTATTTCATTATGAATCTTTTGTTTTAGGCTTAATTGGTGTGGTTCTAATGCAGCATGCCAACTGGGATGTTACTCAGTGGTGTTCTGTGTCTTTCAGTCTTGCCTATCTTACTTGGATTCCAAAATCTATCGTTAGGCAGGATTGCATTATTAGCTTGGCAAGGTGTCTGTTTGACATAACTGTACATTCATTGGGATCGTTAAGGTGTTTGTTTGACATAACTGTACATTTATTGGGATCGTTAAGGTGTTTGTTTGACATAACTGTACATTTATTGGGATCGTTATGGTGTTTGATTTGACATAACTGTACATTTATTGGGATCGTTATGGTGTTTGATTTGACATAACTGTACATTTATTGGGATCGTTGTGTTTGACATAACTGTACATTTATTGGGATCGTTGTGTAAGGTGAGCTATGAGGTAGGTAACTCTGCCAAACTAAGTTAATAAAGTTTTTCATCCAAAATGATTTATTCATGAACGCTGTTTCTGACACTGAATACTGAAGGTGAAGATAAGACGGTGTGATACAGGCACCTCCACTAATTATTTGCCACATTATGGTGAAATTTCCCAGTGGATTTTTGTGTTAAAAAAAAAGACACTTTCATGCTTTCGTCATTGACATGTGAGTTTTAAAAGAGGGCTTTTTCCCTTGACATACTTTGGACTAAGAACCTCCACTCCTGATTTAGTCTTTGCGCGTGCATGAAGTGCCTTTTAAGTGGAGATGCGTGTGAAGTGGTTAGTAGTCCGACTGTTTGCGGAGACAGAAACTGCTCTGCCAGATTCAGTGTGACGTGTAAAGAACACTCCAGAAGGAAAACAGGCAAGGGGCCAAATGAAGGGATACGTAGTTTCAAAATGGAACCGGCATATAAATATGTATTATTTTCGCAAATGTTTCATAAAAAAGAATGTATAAACAAAATACACCAATGTGCTTTCCAGGAGATTGCTAAATCATTAATAAAAGCCTTTGGCCTTGCTAGTGTCCTTCTTGAGCCGTACTCCTGAAGGCCTGTCGGGTCACAGTGTTGCACTCTGACTAATAATAAACAGGATTGCAGAAGCACTTCAGTATGAGAATTTCGCTTCACAGTGTCTTGATTCCCAGTCCAGTTCCTGGACGTTTTATCTGGGAATGCATGTGTCCCTGTCACCTCATCTCACACTGTCACCTCACACTCACACTTCGCCTATGGAGTAAAGAACTTGGTGAGTTGATTTTAGTGAAGTTTCGTGAAGTATTAGACATCGTGGCGCCTCCTTACTTTACATGAGTAGCACCTCCACCTACCTGATCTGAGATACACTGACGTAGCTCTGGGACCCATCAGCCATCTGTGATGTGGAGCCACCCTCGCCACCCTCGCCACCCTCGCCACCCTCACCACCTTCACCACCCTCGCCACCCTCGCCACCCTCACCACCCTCACCACCCTCGCCCCCCTCACCACCCTCGCCACCCTCGTCACCCTCACCACCCTCGCCACCCTCGCCACCCTCACCAACCTCGCCACCCTCGCCACCCTCGCCACCCTCGCCACCCTCGCCACCCTCACCACCAGGCCACTGAAGGGACTGGTATAGTTAATAAGAATATGCCATAGTCAATAATTCAATGTTTATTATGCCTAGTTATAATTGTTACTTTTGTTTGGATTCCACGAGCATGTGGACAGTTCCTGGGTGATTATACTTGATTTTGACCAGGGGAGTGAGGTGCGACATTGGTCTCACCTTCCCCCCCAGGTCGGGACAAAGCTTTCTATCCAGGGCTTATTTGAATAGACGGTAACACCCCTAAACTCAGCTTTTAAGAGCAAATCCTACAAGGAATAATTCAGATGAGTCTGAGGTGAAGCTATGAGTGGACCTTCAGGCTTTGTCTTACAGTGGTGGACGTACAAGATTCAAACCTGGATCATGACTGACTAAAACCCAAGACTGGTCTCCAATATATGGTATAAATTATATCCTATTACCACCCTCACCACCCTCGTCACCCTCACCACCCTCACCACCCTCACCACCCTCACCACCTTCACCACCCTCACCACCCTCGCCACCCTCGCCACCCTCGCCACCCTCACCACCCTCGCCACCCTCACCACCCTCACCACCCTCACCACCCTCGCCACCCTCGCCACCCTCACCACCCTCACCACCCTCGCCACCAGGTTGTGTGGAGTGGAGGCTGAGGAGCCGGCTACTCATGCCGTTTCACCCGGCCACCCTCACCACCCTCGCCATATGAACCCCCACACCCCACACCTCTGGGCTCCAGAACACGAGCGCATCCTCCTCCTCCTCCTCCTCAGCTCTATGGATAGCACACGCAACCAAAATCAGATTTTTCGCCCTGCGAGTTCTTTCTCTCACTTCGATGATTTTAGTAAATAAATAAACAGCCTTTCCCCCGCAAGGCATGGACAAGGGCCAAATGAACCACTCAGGGAACGTAGTTTAAAAATGGATAGAACGCATCTCAAGAGAGAGAGAGAGAGAAAGAGAGAAAGAGAGAGAGAGAAAACTCTGAGGAGGGAGAAGATGAAGAGGAAGAAGAGGAGGAGAGAAGTGGAGGAGAGGAGAGGAGGAGAAGAGGAGGAGAGAAGAGGAGGAGAGAAGAGGAGAAGAGTAACAAAAGAAAGCCACTCATAACCCCAGTGCTTGTACTCACTAAACTTGCTGTTGTGGTTTCCGTCACTATTGGTTATAAACATATCACACCATCTGAAGAAACAGGGCTTAAAGATGATCCATTATTTATAGCTCTATTCTTGGCGAGCTCGTCATTCCTCACCAAGCTGGAGAGGAAAAGACAAAAGAGAGATTCAGACTGTCACATATTATGTTTGTGTGCTGCTGTATCTTTGTTCGTGTCCCATGCTTCCATAAATAAATAAGAGGGTTCGAACACTTTCATGTCTGTTGCCTTCACTTCTTATTCGCTGTAGCATTCAACACCCCTGTCTCTGCCGGCGCAAAGATTCAAATGAGACGATTTTATCATGATTTCTCGCTTTAGGTTAAGCTGTGCCAAAAGGTTACTGTGGTGAGAGACACGAGATGAAGAATATTAGATCTCTTATGTTGTCGTCGCTCAGAGCAGGATGAGCTCAAGGGACACATTTTGATCTTTCTAATGATATCAGCTATTGTACTAAATGATGATGAAATTGGATGGATTTTATGCAGTGCGCTCCTTCCAAATTTGATATAGTCTTTTTTATATGTTTGCAATAAACATGCAAGGCTATTTAGAAAAAGAAACTGCTTGCTCAGTCATATTTTCATAGCATTTACAGTCAAATGAAGATCCAGCATCTGTTGACAGAGCATTTGACACCTACTGATGTAGGGACGAGTACGGAGGAAGTGAGAAATGAAACCGAGAGCACTGGGGAAGGTAGGAGGCAGTGAGTATTATTATTACACCACAGGACCACCCACAGAGTTTGACCTCTGAGAGAGAAGGAAATGTTCCTACGAGGGTTTTAGTTTTCGGCATCTTCAACATCTCCAGGTTGGTGAAGTGACAGCTTTTTGTGTTCCTCTCAGCGTTAGACTTGTAGGATAAGGCAGTGATGAAGTGCCATCAAATGAAATGTGAAGAACACATCAGCCTGATAAGGGTTTCTTCTCATATGTGAGGATCTCATTTTCACTCATTGAAATCTGTGCCCCCCCCCCCCCCCCCCCCCTGTGTTCCTCTCTCTCCTCTTTCTCATCCAATCTCCCTCATGAACATCGTCACAATTCAGATCATTGATTTATTTCC
The DNA here is from genome assembly GCF_900700415.2 of Clupea harengus. Taxonomy (NCBI): domain Eukaryota; kingdom Metazoa; phylum Chordata; class Actinopteri; order Clupeiformes; family Clupeidae; genus Clupea; species Clupea harengus. The sequence continues at coordinate 28,059,250 of NC_045164.1, forward strand.
TCGTATGGTTCATACTCCTTTGGACCCCAAGACACCGAAACAAAAACAAGCTGATTGGATTCACTTGGTTTGAATTTGTTTGTCCCTCGTTTTATTACCATTATCAGCAGTGACATCGCCAGCCTCTGAATTCAATTAATGAAAATGTTCTAATGAAAGATCTAATGAAAAGCTCTCGGAGGAACTAAGGCTCAGTGATAAAATTCAATATGAATCTTTTAGCACTGTCTAATGACATTATAAATTGGGACAGAATGAGTAAATGTTCACCATCGCCACACACAAAGACACACACACACACAGACACACACACACACACACACACACACACAAACACACACACACACACATACAAACACACACACACACACACACACACACACACACACACACAAACACACACACACACATACACTCACGCACACAAACACGCACACACACACACACACACACACACACACTCAAACACACACACACACACACACACACACACACACACCCTGCGGTTGCCCGGGCTCTCCGTGCGTGTGGCATGTCGGAGACGTGCTGAGGACAGATTACACCTCAATTAAAGATGAGAAAAGGCATCAGTTTGGGGGGGGGGATGAAGATGAAGGTGGAGGTGGAACACAGAGGGATGAAGATGAAGGTGGAGGTTCAACACAGAGGGATGAAGATGAAGATGGAGGTTCAACACAGAGGGATGAAGATGGAACACAGAGGGATGAAGATGGAACACAGAGGGATGAAGATGAAGGTTCAACACAGAGGGATGAAGATGAAGGTGGAGGCACATCACAGAGGGATGAAGATGAAGGTGGAGGGATGAAAACCTGGGGTCAGGGGTCAGGAGTTAGAATCCCACTAGGATGTGGAGGCAGAGTCCGCTTAAACAGACAGGATGTGGAGGCAGAGTCCGCTTAAACAGACAGGATGTTGAGGCAGAGTCCGCTTGAACAGACAGCAATTCTCTTCATTCCAGATTTATCAACGGTGTCAAGTCATTATCAGACCCAATACAGGACATGAATTGGACTCGCCTTCTTTCAGGGTCTGTCTGGAGCAGCAGTGGTGACCTGATAATGCCTCCTTCACGGGGCTGTGTGTGACCTGATAATGCCTCCTTCACGGGGCTGTGTGTGACCTGATAATGCCTCCTTCACGGGGCTGTGTGTGACCTGATGATGTCTCCTTCACAGGGGCTGTGTGAAAACCTACTTCTTAGTCAAGGTACGGAGCGTACCGCTGCTAATGTTCAGTTTGGCCCCGGGTGGCCCCGTCCCGACAGGAGAGGAACCTGACTGTGATGGTTGATGGAGTGAACACCAACCACACAGGGTGGCACCGAACACACACACACACACACACACAAACACACACACACACACACGCACACACACACACACACACACACACACACACACACACACACACACACACACACACACACACACCACACAGGGTGGCACCGCGCCGGCAGGAGAGGAACCTGACCGTGATGGTTGATGGAGTGAACACCACCACACAGGGTGACGGAGCTGACACATGATAGATGGACCCGCCCGTAATGAACGCTGGTTGACAAATGACAAAATGAGCCAAACACGACAAAGGAGGGACAGAAGGTCATGAAATGATTATGACAGGCGACGACAATGACAGTGACACATTCCCCGGTGCAAATGCCACATGATGTAAATGATTAGGACATTAACTGGGATGAAAGCGGCTGTGTGTTTGACACGCCATTGAAAGTGCTGCGATGTAGTTGACTGGCGAGTTTGTGATGAGGGAAAGAAGGGTGAAGGCCTTGTTCACGGTGAAAGCCAGACTTACTTTACATCACGGTGCACCTGTTTGAACATATCTGTGTCCTCGTGTACACAAGTGCATCGTTACACAAATGCCTTCTCGACATCCGTATTCACTTGTCCTCATAGTCACTCAAATGCCTAACTCACTCTGTACATCCGGTTGTCCTTAGGAGACTATTGGATGTTCTTTCAAGGATACTGCTCTTTCAGAACAGGTGCTTACAGTAAAATGAATGATGAAGTCACAGGTGTTTAACGACGAGATGGCAATGACCGGCGTGTATCATCGACATTTTCTTCAAATCCGTCGTGCTTCAGTGCCTTCCTACAGTACAGCGCCGTTCTCTCATCCATCCTGTCCTCTCTGAGTAGTGGTGTTTGCCGTGAAGCATTTGGCAGATATCAAAATGAATAGCCCCAGAGCCAACAACATATCGTGCATAACCTCACTTTATTACCCCCCCCTTCTTGCCTCCCCTCCCCATCCCATCTCTGAGTCTTTGTCACTTGACATTCTCCCCCTGTCAGGCATGCATGCACAGGCATCACGAGAGCGGCAGCAAACTCTCATTCATCAGGGATTCCACACCCCTCCGCCTCGGGTGGTAGTCTGCCGTCCGGCTGCTCTGCCTTCTGGTTTGTGTGTGTGCTGTTGACAAGGGGTCAATAGCACAATCAACTGTTTGCCTGTGGGATTAGCATTTCTCAAATGGAACTGACATCTTTAAGACCCGGGATTTTCCCAAGGAGGAAAGTTGTTATCATTGCTTCCTGGTTCAGCTCAGCCAATCAGACCACATTGACACATAGCCGGGTATTTACAGAAACGAATATTTCTGCCCCTCCGTTTTCAAAAATAACGTCGTACACACAAGATAGTTTGCAAAAAAGTTTCTGTTTATACATGAACCCGCATAAATACGCCCCCGAGCTGATTATTATTGAAACAGCCGATCTAGACAGACCGAATGCGTTTGCCGTTTTACGTAGTCTACGTCATCAGATAAATCAGGGCAACTTTTTTAACTACACTGACCGGCGACCGCATGACAGTAGTCTGACCTTCTATGGAGGGATGCAGTAACTCCGAAAGAGACAGTAGTGATGAGCGCGACATTCGGGAAGTTCTCATGCCATTCCTCCGGGAGGAAGACTTCTTTCTCAAAGTTTTCCCACCAATACAAACAGGCAAAAAGTGTTTGCATTAACATAGAAATGAGCACTACCTTAACAGCATCCATGATCAGTAAGCAAACTAACTGTACACATAGGACGCTCACATGACGTGATGCATCTTTAGTCGCATACTGTGCCGTTTGAGAACCTAAAACTCCGTTTGCCCTAGTGCACACGCAAACACAAAAACTGAGTTTTCAGAAATCTCCACTTTGGCCGGAGTTTTTAGAAATGATCGTTTTTCCGTGATAAAACCTCCGTTTTCGTGTAAATGAAAGGACACACCGCATGAAAACATATGCGTTTTCCCACCGTGTAAACGGGGTCTCAAAGTGGCCATTCAAATTTACACAAAAGGGTTTCCGACCCGTGATCCATGACAATTAATATAACATTTAGTGCAGTTTAGGGCTGTTGATCAATATATAACTTAAAATATAGTCAGAGAAAATGTCACCTACCACTTCTTTCAGTTTTGATAGAGCAAAATGTGTTCCTCCCACACAATGACATTAGTAGAGAAAAATGGCCAAAATGCTGACTTAAGCCAAAGCACCCAGCCAGCGAGCCCTTTTTGTGGTTAAATGCCTGGAGTGCGACCACTTACCCACTCCACAGTGACCTTTCGGAGGAATGAGCTGAAAGGCCAAGCCATGGCTGAGAGAGCGAGAGGAGTGAGTGGGGACACTTCAGAGAGGTCTGTTCTCCTCTAATGCCGATAGATTAGTCCTCCTCCATCACCCCTCAGCATCGCCGTGCCGTCTTCTCTGGGTTTGACTCACAGGTAGAGTTCTGCTTTGGAGTTTTTTTTTTTTTTTAGATTTATTTTTGGGCTTTTCGTGTCCTCCATGGGCGTCAAGCCCGAATGTGGTCGGGGCTACTGCTTGCGCCACAGTGCCCCGCAGGTTTTGAGTTTTTGATGCTTTAGAATAACGCCTGATAGGTGAGGGAAAATGGAATGACTGAAAATGTTTGCCTGAATTCCTCGAGATGAATATTGATTTTCTATTGATTTTAAGAGTCTTCATTTAAATGTTGTTGACAATTCAATATTGTTACGAACTTCAGTTGGCAATTATACCTCATAACCAAAGTCTAAGGTGTTCTAAGTTGCCCAAACCGAAGTCTATAAATGTGTGCAGTAGACATGTTAGTCAGTGAGTAAGAAGCTTCATGGATACACAGAGCTCAAGCCTCCCCGCTCCCAGACTGTCAAAAATAGACCCCCCCCCCCCCAAACAAACAAACCCAAAATGACAGACAGGGTTAAGCCGTCAGGGTCAGCTAATAACCACCTGACCTTTGGATGTCATTACGCTGATTCCTCATCCCATAGCGCTTCTTGAGGGCTTTAAACAGCCAGTCCTACAGGTAACCCAGCGCTGCTTCAGGCCTTTAAACAGCCAGTCCTACAGGTAACCCAGCGCTGCGTCAGGCCTTTAAACAGCCAGTCCTACAGGTAACCCAGCGCTGCTTCAGGGCTTTAAACAGCCAGTCCTACAGGTAAGCCAGCGCTGCTTCAGGCCTTTAAACAGCCAGGTAACCCAGCGCTGCTTGAGGGCTTTAAACAGCCAGTCCTACAGGTAACCCAGCGCTGCTTCAGGCCTTTAAACAGCCAGTCCTACAGGTAACCCAGCACTGCTTCAGGGCTTTAAACAGCCAGGTAACCCAGCGCTGCTTGAGGGCTTTAAACAGCCAGTCCTACAGGTAACCCAGCAATGCTTCAGGGCTTTAAACAGCCAGTCCTACAGCTAACCAGCGCTGCTTGAGGGCTTTAAACAGCCAGTCCTACAGCTAACCCAGAAGCAGGCTGCTGCCCCCTTGTGAACTACAGTGCTGTCTGTCTCAGGCAGCACATCCTAACCCTAACACTAACACTATGCTATGCTATGGGATTGGCATTTTCCATTTTGGGTTTGGGTTTTTAGATATTTGTATCAGTGTTTGTGTGTTTGTGTGTGTGTGTTTGTGTGTTTGTGTGTGTGTGTGTGTGTGTGTGTGTGTGTGTTTGTGCGTAATGGCTACAAAGCACAAGTCCCATTCTCTTATTTTTTCATACTGTAGGTATAAAACACCTCTATCTCTATCAATCATTCTCTTATTTTTTCATCGGTATAAAACACCTCTATCTCTATCAATTTTTTTTCTTCTTGTCTTTCTTCCACTTCAACTCAGGGACCTGCTTGCTGTTCCTGTGAGGAGGATCAGAGGTGAGGGCTGAGGGGATGGACCGGTCAGAGACACCCATCCATCAAACGCCCATCACCCTGACAACGGGACTTCTAGATCAGCTCTTTGATTGAGGGGCCAAGAGGCCCTTGTGCCAGTCTCAACGGTACACACTGAAGTCGAGTGCCTCCACGGATCTGCTTTGTGATTCCTTGTTTGTTTATGTCTGAGAGATGTGTAACGTAGGTAACGAATTAGGAGAGTAGATGTGTCTATTTGTGAAGCCTAATTTCATAGAGAACCGAGACCATCTTGAGACGAGAGTGTACCTCTTTCTTGCCCTTGTGTCTTGTACGACTCTCCTGCTGAGGTTGATGAGGTTGATACTTCATTACCTGTGAGTGCAGCAATGCCCTCTGAGGGTGGGGAAGGGGGGGGGGGGGGTCCTTATTATGTCTGGGAAGGGGTGTGTGTGTGTGTGTGTGTGTGTGTGTGTGTGTGTGTGTGTGTGTGTGTGTGTGTGTGTGTGTGTGTGTGTGTGTGTGTGTGTGTGTGTGTGTGTGTGTGTGTGTGTGTGTGGGTGGTGGTGGTGGTTGAGAGCACTCACTCAATTACTCCCAACATCAGACGCTCTTAAATGAGAAAACAGCCCCTCAAAGCTGCTCTTCTCTTAATCCCAATTTCCCTTTGTCGTTGTTTCCCATACCGTCTTGCTCTGTGTCTCTTTAAGGAGCAATTTGAAGTGAAAGGCCTGGAACCAAACCGGGTGTGGGTGGGTCTTGCATAGCCTATTTGTAAGCAGAGCCTAATTCATCGTCGAGCAGCGGCGAGAACACAAACGCAGAGGTTAGCGCAGAGAGGCCGCGGGCCTCATAAATATTCATGACTTTAAAATAAGCACTAACATTGAGATTAGAGCATGCAAATTGCGCTCTCGGAAAAAAATAAAGTCTCTCATTTTTTTTAAGCTCAGCAATGTAGACTGGAAAGTGATTCCCGGACTCACAAAAACCCAACAACCATTGATCACCAAATGACGGTGGCGGCATAATACTTGATGGAAGTAGGCGTGTTGGAATTCAATTACCTGCATAATTAAGGGAGAGAATGCATGCAGGTCAATGCTAATAGACTGGAGACAGAAAAAAAGGGAATGGTTAAAGAGGTATTTGGAAATACTTGAACCTAAAGCTGCCAGGCTAACACGACAGTGCATGCATAGATTACTTGATTACTTGATTAACGAAGATGGATTAATTATGTGTAATAGGTTCGAGAGAGTGGAAGAGCTCTGTCTGTGATTGGTTTGGACTCAGGATCATCAGAGCATCACACCTAAAATGAGGATGTGGGGGAAATGAGACCTTCGGTTGGTGGCGTTGTTCAGA
>NC_045164.1:28070796-28110796 GCF_900700415.2 Clupea harengus
AATCCATTTCCAGGAAGGTTTGAGGAAGAGGAGATTGTAGTTAAAAAAAAAAAACAACAAAAAAAAAAACGTCCCTCCATATACGTACACAGTGAGAGGGGAACAACAGCGAGAATGCGACTAACTAAACAATCTGATTATGATGCGAAAGCTCCTCTTGTGAAATGCATATGATGCTATCCTGCTGTATTCCCTTTCAGAGCAATCTCATAGGGGGCTGGACAATGTGTCTTTTGTGCCGGGAGTTATCTTATCGGCACTGTTTGAACCATTCTAATTTGAAATAAATTGTCATACGACGGCACACACAATACAGACCAAATGAAAAAAAACAGCTTCGCCTAATGTGTCGAGAGAGGCGGAAATGTTATAAAAACTCTGGATATTTTACATTTTCAAAGGGTCAAAGTTTCATGGCCGTTATGGCTGTGGTGTTGTTCAGGCTGAGGCCCTTGGGGATAATTGCGGGTGGCTGCTGCGGGTAAGAAATGGCTCAATAACAATAGGTCTTGCTGTTGTGTGTGCAAGCGAATTAGAAAACTCTAATAAAAAAAAAAAAATGTGCATTCAGTCAGACAAGGCATTGTGTTAACAGACTTACAAACCTACCTACTTGGTTTACTGAGGGAAATAAGGTTTATTTATTTGTTTATTTATTTGTATTCATGAGCCCCAACCAAAACTTAGCCCTTGTTTTGTTACCAACTGATCCCGTAATTATTCACAGCTTCAACAGCGGCATGAGGCTTATCTCGACAGACACATTATTACACACACAAACACTCACACTCTCACACACACACACACACACACACACACACACACTTACACACACACACACACACACACACACTTACACACACACACACTCACACTCTCTCTCACACACACACACACACACACACACACACACACACACACACACACACACACACACACACTCACACTCACACTCACACACACACTTACACACACACACACTCACACTCTCTCACACACACACACACACACACTCACACACACACACACACACACACACACACACACACTTACACTCACACACACACACACTTACACACACACACACTCACACTCTCTCACACACACACACACACACACACACACACACACTCACACACACACACACACACACTCACACACACACTCACACACACACTCACACACACACACACACACACACACACACACACACACACACACTCACACTCACACACAGACACACACACACACATGCATAAACTCCTCTGTAACTTTAACCACCATGTGCTACTCTGAGTGTGTGTGTGTGTGTGTGTGTGTGTGTGTGTGTGCTACTCTGAGGGAAAAGTCAAAAGTGCTTTTCAGAGACAATGAAAATGAGGCAAAGTACGGCGATATTCAGCACAACTGCAATCTGACCTTTGAAGAGTAAACAGCTAAACCGCAAGCTCACAAGAGACTCAGAGAGAGAGGGAGAGGGGGGGGGGGGGGGGGGGGGAGAAAGAGGATAGAGACTCAGAGAGAGAGGGGGGGGGGCGGGGGGGCGGGGGAGAGAGAAAGACGATAGAGACTCAGGGAGGTTTGGGGGGGGGGGGTAGAGACGCAGAGGAATAGAGAAACCAAGTGCAGTGTCTGAAAAATCATAGATGCCAAGAAATGCTGTTAAATAATATAAATAAATAAATAAAAATAATTGCATTATTTATTGAGACGTATCAGCAGTTTGGGAGACGAACTAGTTCCGAGAGGCCGTCTTGACTGCCGACTGACACCATTTTAAATACACCAAAGGACGAGATAAAGACGCATGCTTTATGCAGATACACAGTGGCGTAGTCTAGTTTATGCAGAAACACAGTGGGGTAGTCTAGTTTGAAGACGCATGCTTTATGCAGAAACACAGTGGGGTAGTCTAGTTTGAAGACGCATGCTTTATGCATATACACAGTGGTGCAGTCTAGTTTGAAGACGCATGCTTTATGCAGAAACACAGTGGTGTAGTCTAGTTTATGCAGAAACACAGTGGGGTAGTCTAGTTTGAAGACGCATGCTTTATGCATATACACAGTGGTGCAGTCTAGTTTGAAGACGCATGCTTTATAAATGAACACAGTGGTGTAGTTTAGTTTGAAGACGCATGCTTTATGCAGAAACACAGTGGTGCAGTCTAGTTTGAAGACGCATGCTTTATAAATGAACACAGTGGGGTAGTCTAGTTTGAAGACGCATGCTTTATAAATGAACACAGTGGTGTAGTCTAGTTTGAAGACGCATGCTTTATAAATGAACACAGTGGGGTAGTCTAGTTTGAAGACACATGCTTTATAAATGAACACAGTGGGGTAGTCTAGTTTGAAGACACATGCTTTATAAATGAACACAGTGGGGTAGTCTAGTTTGAAGACGCATGCTTTATAAATGAACACAGTGGGGTAGTCTAGTTTGAAGATGCATGCTTTATGCATATACACAGTGGTGCAGTCTAGTTTGAAGACGCATGCTTTATGCAGAAACACAGTGGGGTAGTCTAGTTTGAAGACGCATGCTTTATGCAGAAACACAGTGGGGTAGTCTAGTTTGAAGACGCATGCTTTATGCAGAAACACAGTGGGGTAGTCTAGTTTGAAGACGCATGCTTTATAAATGAACACAGTGGTGTAGTCTAGTTTGAAGACGCATGCTTTATAAATGAACACAGTGGGGTAGTCTAGTTTGAAGACGCATGCTTTATAAATGAACACAGTGGTGCAGTCTAGTTTATGCAGATACACAAAGGTGTAGTTTAGTTTGCAGTAGTGGGTATACTGTGATGATTCCCCCCCCACCCCGATCCCATTATCACCAGTGATGGAGATAATTACCAAACACTGTTAATGACTTTTGAATATATGAATCAAGTGCCTTGTTTTAATAATTATCTTATATGCTTTTCTCTTTAACAGGGACATGGCTTTTCTGTGTTCCTGTGTATGTGTGTAACTTAGAATATTAGGTGCCACTTAGTCTGCATTTTGTACAAGAGTATGTTTAGACCAGAAGTGATAATAAGGGATGAACTGTGCTTCTTCCGACCTTGTGCAAAACTTCCATCCTTGCCTCCGACGTGAGAAATCCACCACGTGGTTTTCCCTGCTGAATGCTCAACTTCTGTCTATATAAACCTTGTGCGATGTGTTTATCATTGCTTCACTTTCATCCTTGTGCTGTGAGTGAGCCCGATTGCAATTGCTCTTGTTGAATAAATATACTGATTGACAACTCTGGAGTCCTGAAGTAACTTGAGGGTGAATTTTCACCTATCAACCAGCACAATCACCGACGCATACTGCACCTGCACATGCATTCACACGCAGCTTCAATTGATGATGTAAATCTTAACAGGAGATAGAATCGTCTATTATTAATCCTTTGAAGGTGACGAAGCAAAACCAGAGGGTGGATATAGCTGAGGTAGGATGTAACCAAGTATTTGACTTAGTAGGCCTACTCATTCTACTTCAGCGCTTTAATGAGATAAGCATCATTTGGCAAAAGAAGTTTCACATTAAGAGGTGTTCTTTTCACCCCACAACAGCAGAATTGTTGGCTACTTTTTATGGCACACTTGGATTACTTTGACTACAGTTATTTTATGTGCGACACAGGATATGATGTCACACTGATGTTGATGCTGGTTCCAGTTTCAAGAGGATGCAGCCGAAGGCCGCCGTGAGCCTCCTGCCCACTCACATTCACGGTTCAAAGCGTGTGCACGTAACGCCTCCTAACTATGAAAAATCATCTCAATATCACACGCAGTAGGTAACATTCAATAAACTTAGCTACCTCCAGTACACATGGAAATTAAAGTCCTCAATTCTGGTGAGAGGTTGTTAGATATGAGTTCAACGGCCAATCAAATTACACCCCTCCCTTACGTGCTCCTAAAGCAACGTGTTGATTGGCTGGAATACTGTATATAGAAATGGCCTAGAGTAATATTTCCACAAAAAAAAAAGTCCATCATCATTGATCATTTATCTATCAAGCTACGTTTTCTTATGGTGAATGTTTAGTACCCAGAAAGCGGACGGGTTGGTTACTTGTTGGCTAACTAGCCAATTTAGTTCACTAGACAGCTAGATTTAGTGGTTAAAACGATGAAGAACATTGCTCAGGCACAGTTGACATGACAGAAAATATTATTCAATATACATTTGTACCTCCCCTGCTGTTAGAGTAATACAGTACATACTGGCTAATCAGTTCATGTTAATCTGAATGAGATTTTATTTGACGTATCAGTTATGAGGTTATCAGTTGGCTCTTCTTCTGCCGCCTCTGGAACCAGTGGGCAAGGGCCAGGATCGGAAACCTCACCCTCTGGGACCAGTGGGCAAGGGCCAGGATCGGAAACCTCACCCTCAGGAACCAGTGGGCAAGGGCCAGGATCGGAAACCTCACCCTCTGGAACCAGTGGGCAAGGGCCAGGATCGGAAACCTCACCCTCTGGATTTTAATGAATGTCATTTCATAAACTCCAAGAATCGTACTTGTTTTTGTTTCATTCCTGAGAGCTTTATTTTGATTTTATTATCTAAGTTTTTTATTTTGAACATCTTGACAACACACAGCAGCAGTGGTTGTACGTAGGCACACACTCTGGGTCTGTGGCCCCCGCTGATAAATATATATATATACGTAAATAAACAGAATGCCAAGAAAGAGTTTGGTGTTTACTCTTAAGTAAAGTCTTTAAACAAATAAGACAGAGAAGAAATGTCTCTGGTACTTCTAGAGTCGCTTGAGGTGGTTGCACAAGGTCTTAATTCTCCAAATGTGACGGATTCCTGCTGTGTGATAAGTCTAAGAAGGTGGATATAAACCTGTGTAATGAGCGCGTCTCAGTGTATAACCGCGTTGCTATATTTGCCATAAAATGTATCGACATCCTCAATTCCCTCCCTTCGTATGGAATAACACATTAGTTTGGTCATTATGTCAGAATTTGATTATCCTGTGGCTGAAATGATTGTCTGATATACTTAATCATGTGGGTATTTATTCCCCTTTATTAGTGTCTGATGTTAGCTCATCTGGAAACTCCCCTATAACCTGAGGGTTTATTAGACCTTGATTACATGCCTTAGCTGATGTACACAATATTAGGCTGGATTTGTCATGCAGATTGTATTTGTTTGATTTTGATCAGCAAGTCTGTCCATTCTGTTGTTGATGTTGATGTTGGTGGTGATGTTGTTGTTGATGTTGATGTTGGTGGTGATGTTGTTGTTGATGTTTGATGTTGATGTTGATGTTGACTAAATACAGGAATGTGTTTTAGCTATGTACTGTGTCATGTATGATATTGTATTATTTTGGATTATTAACATCTTTTCTTAGAGGTGGTTTTTGTATGTTGGATTATTATGTCAGTTCAGAACAGAACAGAACAGAACAGAACTGTTAATAAGCCGTTTATGCGATCAGTGATTGCGTATTCGTTCTATTGAAGGACAAAGAGGGAAAAGATGTAACAGCCAAGCGACTGAAGAGCAAGTATGAGAAGCTGGTATTTGTGTGACTGAGCAGTGTGTGTGAGGTGATAGTATGTGTGCTGTGACGCACCTCGACTCATCCTTTAATTCCGGCCATAACTGATGATCAGCATGGAGCTCTTTGCTCTTTAGGTGGTTTGATCTCTGTGCCCCGCGCTTCTCACTGATTTGGCATGCTTATCAATTAGACTGGTTCAGCTTTTTAGTCACAGGGAAAGTGGAACTGTTCCGTGTGATGAAGACTGACAGCTATTGTGATTTCTATTTAGAGATCGACATTGGACTGCACCTCCGCAGAGGTCTGTGGGTACAATAGGTTCCAGCCTCACACACAGGCACCAGAACATGTAGGTACCTTACCCTGTGAGCAGGCGCCGAATTAATAATGGGTGCAATTGTGCATAAACAGTAATACTGTCTTCACAATGGCCACCAACATAATGTTGGTACTATCCTGACAAAAGCACCAATAATATGACTGCTTACGTACTGTAGGTTCCAGATTAAACCACACATAAATTACAGATTAAACCACACATAAATTACAGATTAAATCCCTGATGAAAATCACTCAATGAATGAATTCGAGGTGTACCAAGAGGTCCCTGGCAAGACGAACCGCACAGAACACCCCTTCCACATTGAAAGCACATTCTTAGATCTCATCTCTAATTTGTTATTATTTAGAATTTTTAAAGAAATGTGTTTTTTTGTGGTTGTAATCATTAGGAAACGGCCTAGTTTGTTTTTACTGAAAAACTGGGTGAAACCTAATGAAAAGACTTAAACAGGCTTCCGAGAGCTTTCCCTCATATCCCCCTGACAGAGCTGTAACACTGGCGTCAATCACAAGCAAATATGAGCAAACGCCTCCCATCTGCACGAGCGGCGTAACATCTTTTCCCAGCCAAAAAGGTTGTCTCATTATCCTTGACTCGTGTAAGGATTAAGGCGGCATGCCATTTCCACCTGTTCCTCTCCTCAGCTCTCTCGCTCTCTCTTTATCTCTCTCTCTCTCTCTCCTTTATTTACCTTCCTCTCTATCTCTCTCTCTCTCTGCTCTCTCTGCTCTCTCTCTCTCTCTCTCTCTCTCTCTTCTTTACCTTCCTCTCTCTCTCTCTCTCTCTCTCTCTCTCCCTCATTCTCTCTTCTTTACCGTCCTCTCTCTCCCTCATTCTCTCTTCTTTACCGTCCTCTCTCTCTCTCTCTCTCTCTCCCTCTCTTCTTTACCGTCCTCTCTCTCTCTCTCTCTCTCTCCCTCTCTTCTTTACCTTCCTCTCTCTCTCTCTCTCTCTCTCTCTCTCTCCCCTGCTGAATTGGTGCATTCAGAGCTGTAATAAGGATGTCATGCTGCTGTCTTATGAAAGAGATTTGCGGACCCACTGAGACACACACACACACTGTTGTGCTGCAGGTCTCTCTGACACTTAACTCACTGATGTCTCGTGGATATATACTGTTGATGTTTTAATTAAACTATAGACCATTTGATTTCAGCACATGCATCAGAATTTATGATTCTGTTTCCATACTAAATGTGATTTAGCAGGTTATACCAATGACAACACAGCAGGGTACCTTTGATTATGTGCGTAGCATAGTTTGAACAGCATGATGATAAAGGTCATAATAGCATGATAGGTCATAATAGCATGATGATATAAGTCATAATAGCATGATGATATAGGTCATAATAGCATGATGATATAAGGCATAATAGCATGATGATAATAGCATGATGATATTGGTCATAATAGAATAATAGCATGATGATATATTGCCTTTTCAATTGAACTGCATATGGCACATTTTAAAGTTACAATGTGTTTGAAATGAGTGCAAGTGATGATGAAAAAGAAGTCATTGCAAGTCCTTAGGAATAAAAGTACTGATTTATGAATCATTTTGTAGTTTATCTGAGGTGGACAGTGATGAGAATGGTAATGCACAAATTAAAGCATGACAGTGTGCATATAATCATGGTGTTCCTGGTCTAGTGAAGACTAGCTTTCTCTTTACATCTTATGCAACTGGTACATTGGTGGTGTAATGTATGCATGCATGGTATTGTAAAATAATGGCATGCACAAGGGATGACAGTCATGTGCTTCACAGAGAGATTAAACCATTTCAGCATAACAATGGGCAATATGGATACCATGTCAATATAAACGCATTTGATATCTTTATACAAGCTATAGACGGCTTTGTGTTTTTAAGGTTTATTCATTTTTTCTTCATTCAGGTATTTACAGAGTTCAGTTCTCACATCTTTGCGTTTCCTTGGTAACCAAAACCACAGGCCAACATCATGTCCCTCTCACAGTCCCTATGATTTCAAAAAATAATTGAGTGTTGAGTGAGAGTGTTGGGAAAAGCTACAGGACTTGTGACCAAGTATGTTTCATGAGCTAATACATGGGTGACCTTTGACCTGGCCATCTATAGCCCCAGTGTTTCATGAATAGACCCAGAAATATTCATCTGTCATTCCGATCATGCATTAAAGCCCTCGAAAAATTCTATGATGTCAGTGACCAAAAAGGCAAGTACGTTTTGCACCCTTTGTGTGTTTTTCAAGCAGCAGATATAGTTGGCACTACTTGGCACGCGGGCATCTTGGGAGAGATCGAGGCAGGGCCAGCGTGCAGGAAGCTTGGGCCTGGGGCAAAACTATCTGTACCTCTGTAGCACTACACACCTAAATGAGAGTATTGTGTTGTATTGTGTTGTATTGTAGTACACACCTAAATGAGAGTATTGTGTTGTATTGTGTTGTATTGTAGTACACACCTAAATGAGAGTATTGTGTTGTATTGTGTTGTATTGTAGTACACACCTAAATGAGAGTATTGTGTTGTATTGTGTTGTATTGTAGTACACACCTAAATGAGAGTATTGTGTTGTATTGTGTTGTATTGTGTTGTATTGTAGTACACACCTAAATGAAGAATATTGTGTTGTATTGTGTTGTTTTGTTGTATTGTAGTACTACACAACTAAATGAAGAGAATTGTGTTGTATTGTGTTGTATTGTAGTACTTTATTTCAACTAAATGAAGTGTATTGTGTTGTATTGTAGTACTTTATTTCAACTAAATGAAGTGTATTGTGTTGTATTGTCCTAAATTAAGTGTATTGTGTTGTATTGTAGTACTTTATTTCACCTAAATGAAGAGTATTGTGTTGTATTGTGTTGTATTGTGTTGTATTGTAGTACTACACACCTAAATGAAGAGTATTGTGTTGTATTGTAGTACTTTATTTCACCTAAATGAAGAGTATTGTGTTGTATTGTAGTACTTTATTTCACCTAAATGAAGTGTATTGTGTTGTATTGTAGTACTTTATTTCACCTAAATGAAGAGTATTGTGTTGTATTGTAGTACACACACCTAAATGAAGTGTATTGTGTTGTATTGTCCTAAATTAAGTGTATTGTGTTGTATTGTAGTACACACACCTAAATGAAGTGTATTGTGTTGTATTGTAGTACTTTATTTCACCTAAATGAAGTGTATTTTGTGTTGTATTGTAGTACTATACACCTAAATGCCCCTACATACGTGCCCCTATGGGTAAACACATTAGCCATCTATAGACATAAGATCCTATGTCTAGAGTCTGTATTAATCATTCACTATATAGCAAAGGCTAATCATGCTGTGTTCAGTCAACCAGAGAGGAAGCCCTGTCCGACTGGACACTGATTTGTAGGAAGACGTTTCTCCTCAGTGACAGCACCTCTTAATAAAGTGATATTTGACTCCATTTAAATCCCTTAGCCACGAGCTGCCAATCAATGTGGCTGTTTACTGAGATAGACACTATGCAAATGTTTACTTTAAATCAGCTCTCTACGTCATAGAGTAACCACATAGCGTTTAATGGGCCATTTTTGAACCGTCTAAATGTCACACCCTGTGTTCTTCCATTATGGCTGAAGTGAGTTGAATCAGAGCGAGCCTTTGGCTCAAAATCGTTTTGTTTGTTTGTTTATCTCCATGTTTACAAATGATCAGTTTCCTCTCTTTCACATTCATTCTGAAACATCCTGAGATGCCAGATGACATCAGTCTGTTGTTGCCTGTCAGACTGATGTCTATTAACAATTAATAATGTGTCATTTCACCTGACTGGCACTGGGAGGATGATTGCCTTCTGATTTACTGCATGTGACCTTTCAGACAGCAGGAGGAGCAGACAGCAGGAAGAGCAGACAGCAGGAGGAGCAGACAGCAGGAGGAGCAGACAGCAGGAGGAGCAGAGAGCAGGAGGAGCAGACAGCAGGAGGAGCAGACAGCAGGAGAAGCAGACAGCAGGAGGAGCAGACAGCAGGAGCAGACAGCAGGAGGAGCAGACAGCAGGAGGAGCAGACAGCAGGAGCAGACAGCAGGTGTGAGGCGCCACAGACCTCCTCACCTTCAACCGGACCAACAATATGGTACCTCATAACGGGCAGAAGATTAAATAGATGAACACATCCTTTTGCAATGCATTGTCCAACCAGCACTCACTATTATATTATATACAACCAGCACTCAATATTAACTCTACATTATTATACAACCAGCACTCAATATTAACTCCACATTATACAACCAGCACTCAATATTAACTCTACATTATTGTCCAACCAGCACTCAATATTAACTCTACATTATACAACCAGCACTCAATATTAACTCCACATTATACAACCAGCACTCAATATTAACTCTACATTATACAACCAGCACTCAATATTATATTATATACAACCAGCACTCAATATTAACTCTACATTATACAACCAGCACTCAATATTATATTATATACAACCAGCACTCAATATTGACTCTACATTATCATACAACCAGCACTCAATATTAACTCCACATTATACAACCAGCACTCAATATTAACTCCACATTATTATACAACCAGTACTCAATATTAACTCTACATTATTGTCCAACCACCCATGAAGAAGTTGAATTTCTAAATCATGCAGAAAGACATGATTTAATCCCCAGACTGAACAGTGATGACTATTATAAGAATCAGAAGGAGTAAGACTCAGTCTACATACAGTATGTGTAGTCATCAGTATCAGTGCCATTAAAACCTGACAAATTATTATTATACTGTGCCTAGAATCATCTCCCCGCCAGTTTTATAGTTTCAGAACAGCATCTTCTTAGAAACACTTCTGACACTCACCTCTGCAACCCTGCGGCATCTTGTGTTTGCTCCAACCTGAGTATATGTGTGTGTGTGTGTGTGTGTGTGTGTGTGTGTGTGGTGTGTGTGTGTGTGTGTGTGGTGTGTGTGTGTGTGTGTGTGTGGTGTGTGTGTGTGTGTGTGTGTGTGTGTGCCTCTTGTGTTTGCCCCAACCTGAGTATCTCTGCTCATTCACGCTACTGTGAGCATAGAGTGTGTGGCTACATTTAAGATTGGTCTGAGATGGTGTGTGAATGTGTGTGTGTGTGTGTGTGTGTGTGTGAATGTTTGTGTGTGTGTGAGTGTGTACATGTGTGTGTGTTTGTATGTGTGTGTGTGTGTGTGTGAATGTGTGTGTGTGTGTGTATGTGTGTAAGTATATGTGTGTGTGTACGTGCGTGTGTGAATATATGTGTGTACAGTACGTGTGTGTGTATGTGTGTGAGTATATGTGTGTTTGTGTGTGTGTGTGTACGTGTGTGTGTCTGTGCGTGAGTCTGTGCGTGTGTGAGTATATGTGTGTGAATGTGTGTGTGAGTATATATATGTGTGTGTGTATCTGTGTGCTACCGCCCCCCCCCCCCACTTCATTTCATCCTTCACAGCTCCAGTGCCTCACAGACATGAAGCCAGGACAGCTCCAAATGTGTGTGTGTGTGTGTGTGTGTGTGTGTGTGTGTGAGTGAGCCAGGACATCATAAGGCCATAAGCCACACAGCTCCACATGTGTGTGTGTGTGTGTGTGTGTGTGTGTGTGTGTGTGTGTGTGTGTGTGTGTGTGTGTGTGTGTGTGTGTGTGTGTGAGAGCCAGGACATCATATCATAAGGCCATAAGCCACACAGCTCCACATGTGTGTGTGTGTGTGTGCGTGTGTGTGTGTGTGTGTGTGTGTGTGTGTGTGAGAGCCAGGACATCATATCATAAGGCCATAAGCCACACAGCTCCAAATGCACAACACATCAGCCTCCTGTCTGTCAGATAGCACTGTGCGCCACTTCATGCACCAGGCCTCGTCTCAAAATGCCCTCGTCTCAAATGCCCTCGTCTCAAAAGGCCTCGTCTCAAAAGCCTTTCTGATGCCCCTCCACTAAAGCACCATTATGCCATCTTTACCCCAAGGAGTCTGCAGGGGTTTTTGTTTGACAATTAACTGTGAACGTAGCGCAGTAACAATGGCCAGTGTTAAAAGAGGGAACAGGTTGATGTTTGAGTTTTTCTATTCACTTCTTCAATCTTGTAAGGCAACGCTGGAGAGCTCACAGCTGTGTTAGGAGGTGGGGTAGGAGGCTGTGTTAGGAGGCTGTGTTGGGAGGCTGTGTTGGGAGGTGGGGTAGGAGGCTGTGTTAGGAGGCTGTGTTGGGAGGCTGTGTTATAGGAGGCTGTGTTAGGAGGTGGGGTAAGACGCTGTGTTAGGAGGCTGTGTTATAGGAGGCTGTGTTAGGAGGTGGGGTAAGACGCTGTGTTAGGAGGCTGTGTTATAGGAGGCTGTGTTGGGAGGCTGTGTTATAGGAGGCTGTGGGGGTTTGGGTTTGACAATTAACTGTGAACGTAGCGCAATAACAATGGCCAGTGTTAAAAGAGGGAACAGGTTGATGTTGGATTTTTTCTATTCACTTCTTCTTTGCTAATGTGTGCATATTTAAATCATGAGGCTGTTGAACACAAGTCTATTCAATATTTCTGCTTGTTTTGTTTATGTCAAAGACTTTTTTTTTCGCCACCTAGGTTCCTAATCGCTGCTATGAATATTTTAGTCAAATCATGTTTAGCATTCTGTGCTGTATGCTTCATTTCTTTCAATCTTGTAAGACAAGGCTGGAGAGCTCACAGCTGTGTTAGGAGGGTGGGATAGGACGCTGTGTTAGGAGGCTGTGTTAGGAGGCTGTGTTATAGGAGGTGGGGTAAGAGGCTGAGTTAGGAGGCTGTGTTATAGGAGGCTGTGTTAAGAGGGGGGGGGGTAGGAGGCTGTGTTATAGGAGGTGGGGTAAGAGGCTGTGTTATAGGAGGCTGTGTTATAGGAGGGGGGTTAGGAGGTGGGGTAGGACGCTGTGTTAGGACGCTGGAGAGCTCACAGCTGTGTTAGGAGGGTGGGTAGGAGGCTGTGTTATGAGGTGGGGTAGGAGGCTGTGTTATAGGAGGCTGTGTTGGGAGGCTGTATTGGGAGGTGGGGTAGGAGGCTGTGTTGGGAGGTGGGGTAGGAGGCTGTGTTATAGGAGGTGGGGTAGGAGGCTGTGTTATAGGAGGCTGTGTTGGGAGGTGGGGTAGGAGGCTGTGTTGGGAGGTGGGGTAGGAGGCTGTGTTATAGGAGGCTGTGTTGGGAGGCTGTGTTGGGAGGTGGGGTAGGAGGCTGTGTTGGGAGGTGGGGTAGGAGGCTGTGTTGGGAGGTGGGGTAGAAGGCTGTGTTGGGAGGTGGGGTAGGAGGCTGTGTTATAGGAGGCTGTGTTGGGAGGCTGTGTTATAGGAGGTGGGGTAGGAGGCTGTGTTATAGGAGGCTGTGTTGGGAGGCTGTGTTGGGAGGTGGGGTAGGAGGCTGTGTTGGGAGGTGGGGTAGGAGGCTGTGTTGGGAGGTGGGGTAGGAGTAGTTCACAAGACTGGCACTAATTTAAACAAGGGAATATGATGTTGATAGTAGACATTCTGAGAGTGGAGCCGTATGAGTCCTCTATACTTCACACAAACCTTAGAGTGGAGCAGTAGGATTCCTCTGTACTTCACACAAACCCTTAGAGTGGAGCAGTATGATTCCTCTGTACTTCACTCAACCCTTTGTCTAAATCCCTGTCAGTATTGTGCTAAACTACATCAATATTCAGGGCAAATATTAGCAGGTTCCCCAGTAGCTCCGCCATACTGTAAGTACAGCACACACACTTCACTCACACACACACACACACACACACACACACACACACACACACACACACACACACACACACACACACACACACACACATTTCATGCATGCTATACCTACAGAGACTGTGTTCATATTTCATGAGCAAGTGAGAGCTCAAACGTTAGCTCGCGCTCATCTCTGGCTGAGTCTCTGCTAGCCGTTCCCAAGGAGGAACTGCCTTACCTTGAGCGGGTCATGGGGTTTCATGCAAGAGACTGCAGTTGGCCGTTTCCATTATTTATACTGTGACCTGGTCAGCGCGTGTTCCTGTGGAGCCACTTGGCCTTACACGAAAGTTGATGTAGGGAAGAAGGGAGAATAAAAAGGAAGTGAACTATTTGAAATTCCTTATGTTGTGTGGGTCATACTTTGGTCATAGTGTCACTGTGTTTTATTCATGTGTAATAGTTTTATTATTTACAATGTAATATGTTCCAGAATGTCTTTGTGTTACTACTAGAGGTTTACTACAGAACTGGACGATTTGTGGCAATCATGGATGTAGAGCTTAACATTCAAGTGTTTTGTTTTCAAAAAAGAGCTTAGAATTAGTAATGGAATGGGAGAATTTCCATGACCTAATGTTTAATTTAAAGACACTTCTACTGAGGTGATGTCATCAATAGAACATTAGATCGTTAGTAGTATTATGTCTTCCCTGATGTTATTGCTACAGCTGCTAGTTAGTTGGAAGTGTTTAGATTTTTTTTTCAAGTATTACATGTCAAGAGTTTGTAGCTTTTCTCATTATAATTTCTGATTTGGAAATAAGAAAAGTTTGTATATATTGTAGTCTACAGCTCAAGTCTTTGTTCGACCCTGAAATAGTTGGAGACAGTTTGTTGTGACAGTGCATTTTTCCTCTGACCTGAGAGATTATTAACTTTTTAAAAAAGTCAACCTCCAAGTTCCTGTGCTTCTGTGTGTCTGTACGTGTGTGTGTGTGTGTGTGTGTGTGTGTGTGTGTGTGTGCACGTGGTCTTTAAAGTCAACCTCCGAGTTCCTGCGCTTCTGTGTGTCTGCAGCAGCGAAACGCACTAAAAGCCTTGAGATCCGTGAGGTATGACTAAGCCTTGGGCCCTTTGAGACCCCTAGAAATGAACGAACAAATTGTATAAAAGCCACATTTATTATGCATTTTCTTATTTCATGCGTCCTATTCTTATGCTCTCATCTCTTTCTCCCTACTTTAGTGTGTGTGTGTGTGTGTGTGTGTGTGTGTGTATTTGGCTTGAGCTTAAAACACCTTAGGGACGTGTATGCCAACTATAAAATTTCATCAATGCTGACATTACTGAAATATTCATGGGCAGAGACAAACTGTACATATTTTTGTGTGTCTCTGGTGGGACACCATCACACGGTGCAACAAAAGCTTGTCCATTTGCCTCGTGTGTGTGTTTTCACAGAGTAAGTGCTAGACTGCAGAATGGCAGCGCAGCTGGTGCCGGTGCTGTGAGTAGTTTTGCACACTGAGGAGCAGAAGACACAATGCAGCCCTATTTTGAGCCTGTGAGCCACACGGATGCTAATCATGTGGTGTCTGCATGAAAACACTGTCCTAAGTAAAGGCCTGAGAAAAGCTTGACAGTACCTTCTTTATGGTATTAATTATTTTGTAGAAATAACGAGGAAATAGCTATAACTGTTTAAGTATCGCCTCATTTGTTTCAACAAAGGTATGATGATTTACTGAAGCATGGCGTTAGCTGTGTGCTAATGCTGCTTTTAGGGATATCCGTGATTTACTAACTTACCAATAAATAACTCCCATTAGTTCATTATTAACCGTATGTATCATTAAATATCACAATTATGCATCATGTTGTGTCACTTTAATAAATGTAATACAAAACAGCGGCATTTCTTTTAACCCCTATGTATTGTGGTGATGATGAAGGTTAGCAATGGCAAACTCTTGAACAGTTCGTGGTATTTATGCATAGTACATTTCTTCACGGTGGCTCAGTGGTTAGCACTGTCGCCTCACAGCAAGAAGGCCCTGGGTTCGCATCCCGGTCCTTCCAGGTCGTTCCAGGTCCTTTCTGTGTGGAGTTTGCATGTTCTCCCCGTGCCTGCGTGGGTTTACTCCGGGTACTCCGCTTTCCCCCACCATCATAAAGACATGCATTGCATTGTGTGAATATGAATGAATGTTGGTGGTGGTCGGAGGGGCCGTTGGCGCTGATTGGCAGCCGCGCTTCTGTCAGTCTGCCCCAGGGCAGCTGTGGCTACTGAGGTAGCTTACCACCACCGGTATGACTGTGTGTGTATGACTACTGGACTCTGGACTCTGTAAAGCGACTTCGGGTATTTAGAGAAGCGCTATATAAGATTGAATTGATTGATTGATTGATTGATTTATGTGTCAGGGCAGGCAGGATAGTAATCCAGATGTGTGAATAAGTGATGATTCATTATGTTGTCATCATTTCCAATGAAGCAATGGGGTCAGATTTGATTTTCATACATTTAGGTTAAGTAAGTGTGTAAGCATCAATTATGGAACCACGTTTTTTAAATTATTTGTAAGCTCTCTCATTATAAAGAAGGGATTTTATAGCAGCAAATGCTTGTATTTTAAGTACCGTGGAGAGATCCTGCGCAGACAGGGGAAGGAAGTGAGAGTATCTGCTGCTAAGCTTCACGCTATACTCTCTATGGTCATAATATTTTCTGTGCCTGTGAGAAATGTACACAGGAACAAAACAGCGAAACAAAACAGGACACAGGCTATTCAATTCAAAACAGGACGCAGGCTATTCAATTCAAAACAGGACACAGGCTATTCAATTCAAGATAGGACACAGGCTATTCAATTCAAAACAGGACACAGGCTATTCAATTCAAAACAGGACACAGGCTATTCAATTCAAAATCCCCCCTGACGGTCCTGTCCATACTTTATTTGTTGATAGATTTGTGGATCCATATTTGTAGGTTTTTGAGTTACCTTATTTTGTTTTCCGAATGTATATGAATCATTTCCCATCCCCCTTATTCTGCACACACGGGACTGTCATCAGCGCAAATATAAGCTTTGACAGATTGGAGAGCGTGCGCCGTGCACAAAATACCTAATAATAGAAAAGGAGATACTTTTCTCACCTTAAAAACACTTCCAAGGCAACCCCTTGAATTATAGGGTTTAAACACACAAGCCTTGGGGGGAGCCATTGTGCTTTGTTGTATTTTGACTACAAAGGAAGAATCCCACAGATAAATATCAAGTGCCTTTTCATCCCCCTACAGTACAAAGAAGAGAAGAAAAAGATTAAGGTCGAGGAGAAAGAGGTGTACATACTTAGGACCTAATACATACAGAACAGAGACAATAAAAAAAACCTCTTTAACTTTAATTTAACTTTAACTCTTAAACTTTTTGATCTCAATAATGTCATAACAGAGTGCAGTGGAAAACGCCTTAGGTGCAACTAAGTTGATCCAAAATAACATATAAATTTTTTTTTAAGTATGTGTAAAATGTGATCACCAAAACAACAGTTTCTATTTTAAGTACACGTTAATGCGCTTATTTTTCACAAGGGTAGATATTTCTTGTGTACCCAGTAGTATGAAGAACATGAGGAACAGAACACACTAACGCAGAATAGCACACTTAAGCTCCATTTCATTCGCTTTCCAGTTTTACAGATGTTATGTTCTGATAGGATGCCTAAAATGGCAGCCGTCTGCTTTGCCTGTTCTCCAGTCACCGTCTGGCAGACTATTATAAATGTTATCATGTAATGAGAAAAATATGTCTTTGTACAGAGACACACGTGCCAGAAGTCCCAAGGTATTGTTTGTGGCATTAGTTTGTAGTGAAAATAATGGTCATATTGTCGTCATATAGTACGATAGCCTTTCTTGCTAACTTCCACAAATGATAGCCTATGCCTCCTCTTCTGTTTGAAGTGTGCATGGAACCTGTGTTATGGGAAGCACAGTCCTGCACTAGTTTTGGATACAGACGTACTAGAAAGCAGGCTTAAATCTAAGGCTGCTAGCGTGAATTCCTAGCACACCTCCTAGGGTTCTGGGAGGGGGGTTCTAGGGGGGTTCTACATGTGCAAGAGAGGTTGGTGCCATGGATTTGATGGGTAATTGATGGGTTTAATCTGAACACATACACTATGGCTTGTCATCCCATGTAATTAGAACCAAACTGCCAATTTTTTTTTCAAAGTGTTCCTTCATGATTGAAGGTGGAGTGAGTTTGAGTGGTGGTGTACAAATATAGATGAAGTCCTTTATCTGCCTTATCAGCCCTGCGTGGTGATTGACATGCATGCATTCATTACGTCCTTCATCCATTCATTCATTACTTCATTAATGTATTCATTCATTCATTCATTCATTCATTCATCCATCCACCCACCCATTCATTCATTCATTCATTCATACATCCACCCATTCATTCATTCATTCATTCATCCATCCACCCATTCATTCATTCATTCATTCATACATCCACCCATTCATTCATTCATTCATTCATTCATACATCCACCCATTCATTCATTCATTCATTCATTCATACATCCACCCATTCATTCATTCATTCATTCATTCATCCACCCATTCATTCATTCATTCATTCATTCATACATACATCCACCCATTCATTCATTCATTCATTCATACATCCACCCATCCATTCATCCATTCATCAATTGATTCATTAATTCATTAATTCATTAATGCATTCATCCACCCACCCATCCATTCAATCATCCGTTCATTCATTCATTCATTCATTCATCCATTCAATCATTCATTCATTCATTCATTCATTCATTCATTCATTCATGTGGTGATTTACGTGGATATTTTCATCCCTACAGGACTTGATTGACAAGGGCAAAGCCTTCTCAACCCTAAATGTTCTGGGCTGCTAACTCTGCGCAGCATTTGAGTTTTGAAGAGAAGCAGAGACACAGAGACACCTTGGTGTGCTGCTTCATGAAGGAGAGACACAGAGACACCTTGGTGTGCTGCTTCATGAAGGAGAGACAGAGAGACACCTTGGTGTGCTGCTTCATGGAGGAGAGACACAGATACACCTTGGTGTGCTGCTTCATGAAGGAGAGACAGAGATAGACCTTGGTGTGCTGCTTCATGAAGGAGAGACAGAGATAGACCTTGGTGTGCTGCTTCATGGAGGAAGAGAAGCAGAGAGAAGCAGATACACCTTGGTGTGCTGCT
Organism: Clupea harengus; assembly: GCF_900700415.2. Classification (NCBI taxonomy): domain Eukaryota; kingdom Metazoa; phylum Chordata; class Actinopteri; order Clupeiformes; family Clupeidae; genus Clupea; species Clupea harengus. The sequence goes on from NC_045164.1 coordinate 28,089,641, forward strand.
TCATGGAGGAAGTGCTTTGTGCTCTCTGAGGTCCCTCAGGACCATCCAGCCCTCAGCAGCTCAGTCTGACTGGCACACTGGTGTGGGAGACAGAGGCACACTGGTGTGGGAGACAGAGGCACACTGGTGTGGGAGACAGAGGCACACTGGTGTGGGAGACAGAGGCACACTGGTGTGGGAGACAGAGGCACACTGGTGTGGGAGACAAGCTAGGCCAGAGTGACAGGCTGATATGAATGCCATAAAGAGGTGTGTGAAGCAGAGAATGAGAATGTTTTAGCGGTTAGGGGGGAGAGGGTCTCTCGACACACAGTCAGTCGCAGTAGTTAACCCTTTCCAAATGAGTTGGCATTGTGACAGAGGCTTTTAAAGTACATGCAGATGGGGCTTATCCAATAGGAAAACCCCTTACTTAGTATATCATCAGAGAATCAGAGTTACGCTCCATTCCCAGTTTAGTTGAGTCTCCGAGCCACTGACTCTGTATTGAACCAAGACTTTTCCTCAGGTCGGCAGGAGTTTTAGGAGTTACATCACGTAGGTATAGTATCAGATTGCACGCTATTGACATAGGAGTGCCTAGGGAGTCCTCTGCATTTTAATGTGGGCCTACTGTCATCACACCTGTCATTATTTTCCATGATACACACCTGGCCTGACTGCTGAATGATGTATCTCCTGTCATCTTATCGCTCATTTCCAGAGAGCCTGTAACGCCCCACTCCCAAGGTCCATTTTATTTCCCACCTCCCTCCTCTCTCTCTCCCTCCCTCCTTCCCCGTCTCTAAGCACAAGATGAAGGGATGAGCAGGTGTGATAACCTGGAGGAGGCGCGGGAGGGAGGGGGGCTGGAGGAGAGGGGGGAGAGGGGGGGGGAGTCTCTATCGCCCCACTTCATCTACCCCCCCACCCCACCCCACCCCACCCCACCCCCTGCCCGTTGCTGTCAGAGAGCTGTCATTGCTCGGCTGTCATCTGAAACCAGTGAGGTTTGCCCAGGTCCTACGAGTGTGTGTGTGTGTGTGTGTGTGTGTGTGTGTGTGTGTGTGTGTGTGTGTGTGTGTGTGTGTGCCCAGGTCCTACGACTGTGAAGAAACAGGAGACAGCTCTCCTCTCCTTCCTGCTCCCACTCCAACCCTATAGCTGCGTGGCATATAAACCAGCCTCCCCTGGACTCACTGGCAAATACCACAAGGCACATGATAGAACTAGAGGACACTGCAAAGCTTAAAGGAAGTTAGGACACATTAATACCTATTTGCCAGAAACTGCTTCATCATAAAGCGTTTTATCCTCTTCTAAACTGGATCTGTTTCTTCTCTGAATCCATCCATCCTGCAGTATGACGTCTTCATAAACATAATCCCCCCCCCCCACTCTAATTTATTCTTCTCATCATGCAGTCTGCCACACACCACACACACACACACACACACACACACTCACACACTCACACTCACACAGTCTGCCACACACACACACACACACACACACACACACACACACACACTCACACACTTACACTCACACAGTCTGCCACACACACACACACACCACACACACTCACACATACACACCACACACACACACACACACACTCACACACACACACACTCACACACTCACACTCACACAGTCTGCCACACACACACACACACACACACACACACACACACACACACACCTCACACAACAACCACACACACACACACACACACACACACACACACACTCACACACACACACACACACTCACACACTCACACACACACACACACACACACACACATCTCTGCCTTTTAAAGGGAAAGCATATTCATGGTGTGGAGCCGGCCTCTCCTCTCCTCTCCTCTCCTCTCCTCTCCTCTCCGCTCCTCCTCTCCTATCCTCTCCTCTCCTCTCCTCCTCTCCTCTCCTCTCCTCTCCTCCCCGCTCCTCTCCTCTCCTCCTCTCTCTCTGCTCCTCTCCTCTCCTCTCCTCCTCCTCTCCTCTCCACTCCTCTCCTCTCCTCTCTCTTCCTCTGGCCCGCCCTCTCCTCATCCGCTCCTTCCAACTCCGTCCTCTTCCTCCCTCTCCCTTTCTCCCCCCTCTCCTCTCCTCTCCCTCCCCGCTCCCTCCTCATCCTCTCCTCCCTCTCCTCTTCTCTCCCTTCTCTCCTCTCCTCTTCCTCATCCTCTTCTCCCCTTCTCTTCTCATCCCCTCTCCCTTCCCTCTCCCCTCCCTTCTCCCCTTCCTCTCTCTTCTCTCCCTCTCTCCTCTCCCTCTCCTCTCCTCTTCTTCCCGTCCTCTTCCTCTCCTCTCCTCTCCTCCCCCGCTCCTCTCCTCTCCTCTCCGCCCCTCTTCCACTCCTCTCTCTTCCTCTCCTCTCCTCTCCCGCTCCTCTCCTCTCCTTTACGCTCCTCCCCGCTCCTCTCCTCTCCTCTCCGCCCCTCTCCACTCCTCTCCTCTCCTCTCCTCTCCGCTCCTCTCCTCTCCTCTCCACTCCGCTCCTCTCTCTCTCTCTCCTCTCCTTTCCGCTCCTCTCCTCTCCTCCTCTCCTCTCCGCCCCTCTCCCACTCCTCTCCTCTCCTCTCCTCTCCGCTCCTCTCCCTCTCCTCTCCAACTCCGCTCCTCTCCTCTCCTCTCCTCTCCTTTCCGCTCCTCCCCGCTCCTCTCCTCTCCTCTCCGCCCCTCTCCACTCCTCTCCTCTCCTCTCCGCTCCTCTCCGCTCCTCTCCTCTCCTCTTCGCTCCTCTCCTCTCCGCTCCTCTCCGCTCCTCTCCTCTCCTCCCCGCTCCTCTCCTCTCCTCCTCTCTCTCTGCTCCTCTCCTCTCCTCTTGCCCGGTACTCAGCTGGCCATCTGTCAGGTCTGATTGGGGCTGATCACGGCAGAGCGGTGGAACATCCGGTTTAGAGCCGGCCTCTCTATCCTTTCATCTCTCTGTCCATTATTTATCTTCTCAACAGGCATCACTTCCTGCAGCGGGTTGCAGAGATTTTACATCATCCTCATTCAGGGGGAAAAGGTTAAGAGAAAACGATTCGGATGAAGTGTGTGTGTCGGCACTGCACCGGGAAGGGGAAGAGCACACGGTTCACGAGCAGATTAGGCCGAGTGTGTGAGTTATTATTATTATTGAGATCTCTTCTCACAGCAGGTTGCTTTGGTCTAGTTTAATGGAAGTGTGCTTCTTTATTTACTGTCAGGTGAGTTGACTGCAGAGTGCGGCAGAAGCCCACTTGAGTTGAAAGGGAGCGTTGGTGTGCTGGTGAGCTCAGAATCTCAGCACAATAAGTCTTACATTCCCTTTTGTAATAAAAGTTTTTACAAGACTGAAATTTAAAAGAGAAATACTGTAATACAGTTGTTTTCATGCATTATATACACAGCATTGTGTTTGTGTCCATAAAACACACACAGACACAGACACAGACACAGACACAGACACACACACACACACACACACACACACACACACACACACACACACACACACTACTGCACTCTATTGCACCTGAAAGAGGTAGATATAAGTTATATTTACCCTCCACCTTCATGCAACTGTTCACAGAAAGTTGAGAAAATGGGAAAAAGTGCTGAAAAAGTATTCTTTCAAACCATCCTCATGGTGTCAATCCATTTTTCCTAACCCGGCTCTGAAAAGAGGCCAAGTCTATCATCGATTCATAACCCCTTTTACAGATTTCAGTTTCAAATCGATAGTGCCGGTTCCTTCAGTTTGAGGCAGTGAGAAGTCCGGTGGGAGAGGTGATGAGGATTGATGACCGGGACATTTCTGGTCCGACGACTGAAACAAAGCCTCATCCTCTAAATATTTAATGGTGTCCAGGAGCCCTCTGATTAATCACAATCTGAGTGCCGGGTAGATTCTTTTACGCGGTTTGTTTTTCCTCAGACACTCCACTGATACACCTGCTGGAATATTATTAGAATGTCTCGGGATGCATCTAATTGGGCCTGATCGCGTGTCAACTTCAGCATGTTTCTTCTCCAGACAGAATGTTGACAGGTTGAGGAAAGTGGAGTACTTTGTTCACACTTGCGTTATGAGAATGTTTGCCACCCAGTTTTGATTCATCTCATTCCATTAATCGTCAGTCTGTCATTTCGGGATCAATGTCAACCGGTACACGGAAGGAATTGCTGCAGTGTATTTGAAGCGTTATGCGCATGCATCCCTCTCCTGTGCAGGTGATATTATTTGTATTCATTTTTATTTATCTATCTATCGTTTTATTTAACTTCGGGGTTGGGTTTGACCTTCACACTGATGGGCAAGAGACTCCTGGGGGCTCCCGTGAGAGCTGTGCTCGCTGCTAACGCTCTCACACAGGTCTAGTTGCTAACGGTCTCACACAGGTCTAGCTGCTAACACTCTCACACAGGTCTAGCTGCTAACGGTCTCACACAGGTCTAGTTGCTAACGCTCTCACACAGGTCTAGTTGCTAACGCTCTCACACAGGTCTAGTTGCTAACGCTCTCACACAGGTCTAGTTGCTAACGCTCTCACACAGGTCTAGCTGCTAACGCTCTCACACAGGTCTAGCTGCTAAAGCTCTCACACAGGTCTGTTTAAGTGTCCTGTAGCACTAGTTGCTAACGCTCTCACACAGGTCTGTTTAAGTGTCCTGTAGCACTAGTTGCTAACGCTCTCACACAGGTCTAGTTGCTAACGCTCTCACACAGGTCTAGTTGCTAACGCTCTCACACAGGTTTGTTTAAGTGTCCTGTAGCACTAGCTGCTAACGGTTTCACACAGGTCTGTTTAAGTGTCCTGTAGCACTAGTTGCTAACGCTCTCACACAGGTCTGTTTAATTGTCTTGTAGCACTAGTTGCTAACGCTCTCACACAGGTCTGTTTAATTGTCTTGTAGCACTAGTTGCTAACGGTCTCACACAGGTCTAGTTGCTAACGGTCTCACACAGGTCTAGTTGCTAACGGTTTCACACAGGTCTGTTTAATTGTCTTGTAGCACGGGGCACTGAGGGAAGGCTGGACACAAACACAAATGAATGAAGTCCACTGGAGGAGGGTTTGGCATGAAGAGGAAATGATGTGTTCTACAACTGAGGCCTTCAGTTCAAGTACTATAAAGGAGGTAAGGGAAGAGACTATATAGGAGGTCAGGGGGAAGAGACCTGGACTTCGAGTGAAACTTGCTGTTGTTCTTGTTAGTGCTTAGTGCATGTAATAATGCTACATTTTCTGTTCAGGTTTAAAAGGTGTCTGTGGTGTGGGTGTGGCATGTTGCCTTTAAAATGAATCAAAATCCTTTTTTCCCCTTTTATAGTGTCATAGTTTGAAATGATTTGAAAACCATTTAGTATTAATTTGACTTTTTAAAACCATTCAGTATTAATTTGACTTTTTAAAACCATTTAGTACCCTTAATTGGACTCTCTGCTTTAACGTATGAGTCTGGTATTCTATTGATATTGATCTATTGACTGTATTTGTTTATTCCACACCAGAGGCTTTGACAACAGTGGCCCCTTTTAAACTTTCTCATGATCTTTGCCTTCACAGTAAAAGATGAGCATCAATGCTGGAAGTGATGAACACTGACTTCATTTGGCAGTTGGCATAATTCACAACTCATCATGATATTTTTAAAAACGATCTATGATATGGAATTGACATAAGTACTTCTATGTACAACATCCTGTTAAGATGAATTGACATGAGTACTTCTATGTAAATATCCTGTTAAGATGAATTGACATGAGTACTTCTATGTACATATCCTGTTAAGATGAATTGACATGAGTACTTCTATGTACAACATCCTGTTAAGATGAATTGACATGAGTACTTCTATGTACAACATCCTGTTAAGATGAATTGACATGAGTACTTCTATGTAAATATCCTGTTAAGATGAATTGACATGAGTACTTCTATGTAAATATCCTGTTAAGATGAATTGACATGAGTACTTCTATGTACAACATCCTGTTATGATGAATTGACATGAGTACTTCTATGTACATATCCTGTTAAGATGAAGGTAAGAAACCCTCAGTTCCACACAACCTTTGTGATCTTTATCTAAATAAATATATTCATTTTTTATATGAATTAATAAATAATTCATTTTCAAATATTTGTAAAAATTTTAACTTGTACAATTATTCATTTGTGCAACTGTAGGTACAGAAAGCCAAGAACATTTCGATTGAAATCCCACAATTAACCCATCCCAGGTGGGTTCTGAAGACGCCAGAGAAAAGCCATTAATTATGTATTCAGAATCTGTTTTGGAGGAGGTTTCCGCCAGCAGCTGTCAGTGCGGCTGGAGGTTCTCCAGATCCGCTGGAGAGCCACATTGTCTCCCGTCTGCATCGCTTTGCCATTCAGGGCAGTGCGGCCCGTGCGGCCCGTGCCTTTGATATTGAAATGTGCAGCTAATCAACAATGTAAAGAATCAAAGGGAAGTATGGGGGTGCACTGGGGTCCCTCCTGCACCTGGGGTCCCTCCTGCACCTGGGGTCCCTCCTGCACCTGGGTCATCTACATGGGGATGTTTAGACACACAGGGACGCTCAAGGGTGTATCTACATGTGGATGTTTAGAAACACAGGGACGCACAGGGGACCCTCAAGGGTGTGGGCCATCTACATGTGGATGTTTAGAAACACATCAGGGGCGCTCAAGGGTGCACATCAGCCTACCGTGCTTGGCCTCAACCGGCTGAAATGTGAAACATCATAGATTCAGGAAGAGGCTAAGGACACTGATATGCTGCTGTGGTGGTGGCTGTTAAAGCTGAAGGTTGAGCGCCCAGTACTCTCAATGCCAACGCATCTCGATGAAGCGGAAGGTTGAGTGCCAGTGTGCCACCCAGCACTCTCAATGCCAACGCATCTCGATGAAGCTGAACGTTGAGCGCCCAGCACTCTCAATGCCAAGGCATCTCGATGAAGATGAAGGTTTAGTGCCCAGCGCTCTCAATGCCAACGCATCTCTATGAAGCTGAACGTTGAGTGCCAGTGTGCCACCCAGCACTCTCAATGCCAACGCATCTCGATGAAGCTGAAGGTTGAGTGCCACCCAGCGCTCTCAATGCCAACGCATCTCGATGAAGCCTACTTGTTGGACAATCTAGAGTGAAGCACTAAGAAGCTCATGTCATGTCATGTCACAGTTTAATTCTAGCTATGAGGGTTTATTTTTTTGCTGCTTTTGTAGGTAATGTAGCGGCATGCTGTTGATGGTGCAGATATGTACAACAACCAACCAGGGGACCAAGGTACCCTTGGTTATGAAGGGGAGATGCTTACCTCGAAAGCATTTCAGACTGCTTTGCGTGATCTAGTTAGGGAGAAGAAATGAAGAGTGTAGAAGGTAGACCCTTCAACATGGCTGATTATGTGTTCATGGCTGCCGAAAGCCTGCAGAAAGTAACAGAGAGATTGCTAAATGTGGTTTTTGCAGATACACAACACAATATGCCCACCCTGCCCACCCTGCCCCCCCTGCCCACCCTGCCCCCCCTGCCCATCCTGCCCTCCATCCTGCCCACTCTGCCCTACATCCTGCCTACTCTGCTCTTTCCTTCAACCTTGAGCTCCAACGCGTGGTTAGACAAAAACTGAAAATAACTTGCTGACTGTGGTAGGGAGGATTACGATTAAGGTCCTCTTTGGAGTTTGGCTAGATCAAATACAGTGTCAGTTTAAGGGCAGAAAACTAGTTACACAGGGGCAAACACAAAACACGAGGGGGCAATTGCTCTGTCGTTATCTTAGCTGCTTTTTAGAGTTTGACACTGTTATAAACTCGTTGTGGAATAAGTCGTGTGGCTTCATAAACACTATTGCTGTGTCATAATCACCAGCGCTTTAACCTATAGCTCAGGTTAAGGTTGATTTCAGTTGCTGTGTCATCATGAAATCTCACAACGGCCAATAGAAATAAGAAGGATTTTCCCCTCAGGATTAGACATCTAGAGTAAGTATGAAAACAGGCAACTAGGCTGGCAAAACCAGCACTCGCAACAGAAGGAAGAAAAAAAAAACAATTTCACCGCACACCTTAAAAAGGTTCAATTTTGACAATAGCTCAATTTATGTGCACTTGTTGAAGAAGAGTACAGTCATTATACGCTTTATTTGATCAGAAATGCATTGTTACACAGAGGTTAGAATGTGGTGTAGACATCTGGTTAGCCCATGAATTTGCAGCAGCATAATGTGATGGAAAATGAGATATCTTTGAAACAGCGTGTGAGTGTGAGACGTACACTTCCTTATTTCCTTCTCTGAGAGGGGGGTGACAGCAGGACCAGTGATTGAATTCACATAATGGCTGCTATTAATTGAACCGTACTGCTTGATGTGCAGCTCTGATTGCCATGAATATCATCTTGAGATGTGCCCCTCAACATGAATAGGGAACAATCAGGTGTCAGGGTCGGGAATAGAATGAAAAACACTCTTAAGGTTCCTGTCGACGAGCCGCGGCTTTCTCAATAGATAGTCAGTAGGATGTCTGTACGACCTAACGGGAGAAGGGTGTCAGCCTTTTTATATTGGTGCTCATTTCATTTCTCAAAGATGGAAATTTAAATCTAAAGCACCCTCTTGTAAGTCTAGAAAACTTTAGGCTTTCTAAGAGAGAAAGAGAAAAAGCTATTTTTTTTTTACTTACAAAATGTACCTTACTGACTGAGCGAATCACTGAGAAAATATCACACTCACACTCACACTCACACTCACACACACACACACACACACACTCTCACACTCACACTCACACACACACTCACACTCACACACACACTCACACACACACACACACACACACTCACACACACACTCACACTCACACTCACACTCACACTCACACACACACACACACACACACACACACACTCTCACACTCACACTCACACTCACACACACACTCACACTCACACACACACTCACACACACACACACACTCACACTCACACACTCACACTTACACACACACTCACACTCACACTCAGAGTTGTTCCCTTTTCCACAAATCACATAACACTGTAAACTCAGATGCCAGTGCATTCAATTCAACTCATTTGTATTTCTTTATATAGCGCTATAAACAATTAACCTTGACTCAAGGCACTTTGAAAGTCCAAGATAGTCAACAGTCCTTACCTTTAATTGCTCTTTGCTGTTTTTAATTCTTCAAGGGTTTTCAGGCCTTCTCACAGTGGTCCTGGGAATCTAGCCTCAGCTTCTAATAATAATAATAATTATTTATTTTATTTGTAATGCACTCTTCATTCAAAAGAATCTCAGAGTGCCAACATATTAGAAACTAACTATTATAATACAATAAAATGAATTAACATAAGCATAATAGAAAACTTTTTAACATTTTAACATTCGATTTAACACAAGGCCAGAAATGCCTTCCTGAATAAAAATGTTTTTAGTCCAGCTTTAAAGGAGTCCAGCGTCTGCGTTGCCAGTTTGTCTTATCAGTCTCTAGGAAAAGAGCGTTTAAAGTCAATTCTCACCTCTCAGTAGCTGCCGCACGTTTAAATTATTATAATAAACTGAAGAGTGGAAGCAGAATTGCTTGATCAGGTAGAAATGGAGAGAAATAAGTAGGCCATCAGGAAGTCACAATTGGTTGTATATTCGTACATTTCTATTGAAAACAAATGTATTATGATTATTATAAGTTACTGATGAAGGGGCCATGTTACTTGTTGTTCTCCCTGGGAGCCTAAGAAGACCAGCGTTCATTACCCTAATCTGGGTTCATTTCTCAGTTTCTCAGACCCGCCAGGATTTCGCGATGTTGCGATCGCAACTATTACTGCAAATTCAACCAATCCCTGTGAAATGTTACACCCAGGATGCTGCGCTCTTCTAGTGAGCGTCGTTTGGCACTGCCGTCTGTGCAAGTACGGCAGTCCAGACTATTCTCATTTGTAGTTCCACGTTGGTGGAATGAACTACCTAGCACTACCAGAGCAGGGGCGTCCCTCTCTACCTTTAAGAAGCTTTTGAAGACCCAACTCTTCAGAGAGCACCTCCCTTCCTAACTGGCACTTCGACTAGTGCGTAACTTGCACTTCAGCAGTTACATTTCTGCACTTCTTTTTCTTTTTTCTTTATTTTTGTTATATTTCTTATATAAAGTAGTATTTATTGTTACACCAGGTTCTATTGCTCGTAGCTTGACTATTCTCTCCCTTGTACGTCGCTTTGGACAAAAGCGTCTGCTAAATGACTAAATGTAAATGTAAATGAATTCAGCGCGGCATTGCAATTTTAACCAATCACCGCAACTTTCCCGCAAATTTGACCAATCATCGTTGCCTCCGCAGCAGTCATGTGTGAGTCCAATGTCTCACATTTGCCCACCAAAATAACAGCAAAAGATCGCAAAAAAAGAAGTACCCGGGCATTCTACACGAAAGCGAAGGGAAACTATTTTGCATTGTGGTCGAACATAAGAGGAAATCGTCGATTGACAAGCACTTTGCCACCGCAAAACATAGAATGAGAATGGCAGAAACGTAACATTCAAACAAACATAAATGTATTGAAACCATTTGAATTTGGATTCAGTGTTTACATAGGCTTACATTCTGTGTACTGTTACTGAAGGTGTGCTGTGTTTCCAGTGAAGGACTGTGCACTTAACGTTATGTCTACATTATTTCATGTATTCAAGACATTAATGGATACAAAAAAAGAGTACTTGATTTTGCATTGTTTAGGCGTCCTCAGCATAAATGATGCTTAATTTTGCTGTGAGGTTCTGTGCAGTTTTTCATCATATGTGAAGGCTGAGAGAGGTGCACTCCTTTGTGGATAAGTAAAGCCTATTTTGCTACATTTTTGTAGTCCTGGTAATCTTTTGTTTGGCATGTTGGTAAGGTTATTTAGAGGACCATTTCTCAGTGGTTTTGTTCTTTAATTAATGTTTGTTCATTAATTACTTATTCTTCAACAAATGACTCAATTATAATTACAAAGAGGGAAATTCGCAACTTTTTATTACAACTTTCACTTGCTCCCGCAATTTCATCGCAACAAACACCTGAAAAACACTGCAACTTTCATCGGAACTTTTTTTAGAAAAGCTCCCGCGAAATAAGGAATTTTAGGCCCCAACTATCTCAAAAGGCCCACGAAATCCTGGTGGGACTGGTTTCTTCCCTTACCCTAACACGGCTTGTACTCCTGAGGGGATCACCCCATCCCCAACCCCCCAGTCCTTCCCCTGGAGAGCATGTGGCATGCCATGCTATAATGAATTTGATGTTTAAACAACTGACAGTGGCAGTATTTATCTATTTTTTTCTTTTTGTGTGTGTATGACCAGTTTTCTGATATTCTCTATGTTCTTTGATATAGTAAGACCTTTACTGCTGATGTCTTTGTCAACATTGTTCCTCATCACCATAACCTATAATTACACATACACACATATGGGGCAACTAAGCTTTGGCCACTCACTCTGTCTCTTTTCTTCCCCTCCTACTCTAGATTATCTCTACCTTCCACCCGATCCACACACACACACACACACACACACACACTCCTACTCTAGACCATCTCCACTGTGGGATGCTGTGACATCCTTCCACCCGATCTACACACACACACACACACACACTCCTACTCTAGACTATCTCCACTGTGGGATGCTGTGACATCTTTCCACCCGATCTACCTGCAGAAACCCTCTACTTACAGCTGCCCATTCCCACCAAACTATGATTCCCAATTCTCCTCCGCTTATAATCCATACCGTGTGCCAGTCTATTTACACGTAATAAACACAAATGCCACCACTGACATTGCTCTTATAATGATAGTCACCTCATGAGGACACTAAAATGTTCTACAATCAGTATCAATTCTGTCTTTCTTCATTTTTAATCCTCTATTTTTAATCCTGTATTTTATGCATATACCTTATTTTTTATATTTCATGGAATCATGTATGTATCATGTGTGCATATGCTGCGTAATGCTGATAATAAAGTCCAAATCCTCTGATAAATCCTTCTGCTCTTGATTCTCACTAGGACTCCCCATTTTCTATCTCTCTCTTTCTACACAGCTGCCCCCAAGCAGATGGGTCCCCCCTTTGAGCCGAGAGCAGATGGGTCCCCCCTCTGAGCCGAGAGCAGATGGGTCCCCCCTCTGAGCCGAGAGCAGATGGGTCCCCCCTTTGAGCTGAGGGTTCTGCTCAAGGTTTGTTCCAGTCACCTTAGTACTTTCTCTAGGCGGTTCAGGCTCAGGGTTCTGTAAAGCACCTACAGCCCATTTTAATGTTATTGGTGCTATATAAATATAATTGAATTGACTTGAATTAAAAGGAAGTGCATGTTTATATAAAGCTTTTACGAATAAATAAACTGTATAGTGTGTTTAACACATGTAATTTAATGGTAGGGAGACCCCCCCCCCCCCCCTCCCAGAGACCCCCCCCCTCCCAGTCATCGTTATAAAAACTTCTCCCTATGGGGAACATAAGTTAATCCAAACTGCATCTGGGCCTTGATCTGTGTGGATCTCCCTCGGAGGCCAGGGTTTGATCTTTAATGATACACTTCTGTTACCCTCCCCTATGTGTCTCTGGGCTTAAGCTGATAATTTGCCTTTGGTTGTTTTGGTGTTACCAGTCAGTGTGTGTGTGTGTGTGTGTGGGGGGGGGGGGGTAGTTGCCTTTCATAACGAGTGCAGAATACCTTCGATGTCTCAGTAAGGTTATTAGGAGAGCAGTTAAGACATCATGGCGAAACAGCAGACAGAAGAGGAGACCGTGGCGAAAGCGTTACAGTGCTTAGATGCACCAGGCCAGAGCACGTGGGGGTGAATAAATGCTTCTGTGTGTGTGTGTGTGTGTGTGTGTGTGTGTGTGTGTGTGTCTGTGTCTGTGTCTCTCTGTGTGTGTGTGTTTGTGTGTGTGTGTTTGTGTGTGTCTGTGCCTGTGTCTGTGTGAGTGTGTGTGTGTGTGTGTGTGTGTGTGTGCGCATGTGTGTGTGTGTGTGTGCGCGTGTGCATGTGTGTGCACAGCATGAACTCTGCATGTTCGCACAGGGGTATTTTTGATCCTCAGCTCTGCAGCAATGCAGCAGATGAAAGACGTCTTTACCTTAGTCACACTGTGGCTTTAATGTTGAGCTGGTGCCGTCTCTGATTGGTGGAGCATGTTGAGGTGGTGCAGCCTCTGATTGGTAGAGCATGTTGAGGTTTCTGATTGGTAGAGCATGTTGAGCATGTTGAGGTCTCTGATTGGTAGAGCATGTTGAGGTCTCTGATTGGTAGAGCATGTTGAGGTGGGTAACTGCAGTCTCTGATTGGTAGAGCATGTTGAGGTGGTTCAGTCTCTGATTGGTGGAGCATGTTGAGGTCCCTGATTGGCGGAGCATGTTGAGGTCTCTGATTGGTGGAGCATGTTGAGGTCCCTGATTGGTGGAGCATGTTGAGGTCTCTGATTGGTGGAGCATGTTGAGGTCTCTGATTGGTGGAGCATGTTGAGGTGGGTAACTGCAGTCTCTGATTGGTGGAGCATGTTGAGGTCCCTGATTGGTGGAGCATGTTGAGGTCTCTGATTGGTGGAGGATTTATTTGTAATGCACTCTTCATTCAAAAGAATCTCAGAGTGCCAACATATTAGAAACTAACTATAATAATACAATAAAATTAATTAACATAAGCATAATAGAAAACTTTTTAACATTTTAACATACGATTTAACACAAGGCCAGAAATGCCTTCCTGAATAAAAATGTTTTTAGTCCAGCTTTAAAGGAGTCCAGCGTCTGCGTTGCCCTTAGGTGGTCAGGGAGGCTGTTCCATAAGCGTGGCGCTGCCGAGCAAAAGGCCCTTCTGTGCACTGATGCCAGGCAACACTAATGCCCCTTCAGTGCCAGCGTGTGGTCATGGCTGTTGTCTGCTACTTGCCAGTTTGTCTTATCAGTCTCTAGGAAAAGAGCGTTTAAAGTCAATTCTCACCTATCAGTAGCTGCCGCACGTTTCAATCATTATTATTAGAGTGAAACTGAAGAGTGGAAGCAGAATTGCTTTATCAGGTAGAAATGGAGAGAAATAAGTAGGCCATCAGGAAGTCACAATTGGTTGTATATTCGTACATTTCTATTGAAAACAAATGTATTATGATTATTATAAGTTACTGATGAAGGGGCCATGTTACTTGTTGTTCTCCCTGGGAGCCTAAGAAGACCAGCGTTCATTTCTCAGTTTCTTCTCTTACCCTAATCTGGGTTCATTTCTCAGTTTCTCAGACCCGCCAGGATTTCGCGATGTTGCGATCGCAACTATTACTGCAAATTCAACCAATCCCTGTGAAATGTTACACCCAGGATGCTGCGCTCTTCTAGTGAGCGTCGTTTGGCACTGCCGTCTGTACAAGTACGGCAGTCCAGACTATTCTCATTTGTAGTTCCACGTTGGTGGAATGAACTACCTAGCACTACCAGAGCAGGGGCGTCCCTCTCTACCTTTAAGAAGCTTTTGAAGACCCAACTCTTCAGAGAGCACCTCCCGTCCTAACTGGCACTTCGACTAGCGCTTAACTTGCACTTCAGCAGTTACATTTCTGCACTTCTTTTTCCTTTTTATTTATTTTTGTTATATTTCTTATATAAAGTAGTATTTATTGTTACACCAGGTTCTATTGCTCGTAGCTTGACTATTCTCTCCCTTGTACGTCGCTTTGGACAAAAGCGTCTGCTAAATGACTAAATGTAAATGTAAATGAATTCAGCGCGGCATTGCAATTTTAACCAATCACCGCAACTTTCCCGCAAATTTGACCAATCATCGTTGCCTCCGCAGCAGTCATGTGTGAGTCCAATGTCTCACATTTGCCCACCAAAATAACAGCAAAAGATCGCAAAAAAAGAAGTACCCTGGCATTCTACACGAAAGCGAAGGGAAACTATTTTGCATTGTGGTCGAACATAAGAGGAAATCGTCGATTGATAAGCACTTTGCCACCGCAAAACATAGAATGAGAATGGCAGAAACGTAACATTCAAACAAACATAAATGTATTGAAACCTTTTGAATTTGGATTCAGTGTTTACATAGGCTTACATTCTGTGTACTGTTACTGAAGGTGTGCTGTGTTTCCAGTGAAGGACTGTGCACTTAACGTTATGTCTACATTATTTTATGTATTCAAGACATTAATGGATACAAAAAAAGAGTACTTGATTTTGCATTGTTTAGGCGTCCTCAGCATAAATTATGCTTCATTTTGCTGTGAGGTTCTGTGCAGTTTTTCATCATATGTGAAGGCTGAGAGAGGGACCCCCCAGTCCTTCCCCTGGAGAGCATGTGGCATGCCATGCTATAATGAATTTGATGTTTAAACAACTGACAGTGGCAGTATTTATCTATTTTTTCTTTTTGTGTGTGTATGACCAGTTTTCTGATATTCTCTATGTTCTTTGATATAGTAAGACCTTTACTGCTGATGTCTTTGTCAACATTGTTCCTCATCACCATAACCTATAATTACACATACACACATATGGGGCAACTAAGCTCTGGCCACTCACTCTGTCTCTTTTCTTCCCCTCCTACTCTAGATTATCTCTACCTTCCACCCGATCCACACACACACACACACACACACACACACACACACACACACACACACACACACACACACACACTCCTCCTGTGACATCCTTCCACCCGATCTACACACACACACACACACACACACACACACACACACACACACACACACACACACACACACACACACACACACACACACACACACACACACACACTCCTACTCTAGACCATCTCCACTGTGGGATGCTGTGACATCCTTCCACCCGATCTACACACACACACACACACACACTCCTACTCTAGACTATCTCCACTGTGGGATGCTGTGACATCTTTCCACCCGATCTACCTGCAGAAACCCTCTACTTACAGCTGCCCATTCCCACCAAACTATGATTCCCAATTCTCCTCCGCTTATAATCCATACCGTGTGCCAGTCTATTTACACGTAATAAACACAAATGCCACCACTGACATTGCTCTTATAATGATAGTCACCTCATGAGGACACTAAAATGTTCTACAATCAGTATCAATTCTGTCTTTCTTCATTTTTAATCCTCTATTTTTAATCCTGTATTTTATGCATATACCTTATTTTTTATATTTCATGGAATCATGTATGTATCATGTGTGCATATGCTGCGTAATGCTGATAATAAAGTCCAAATCCTCTGATAAATCCTTCTGCTCTTGATTCTCACTAGGACTCCCCATTTTCTATCTCTCTCTTTCTACACAGCTGCCCCTGAGCCGAGAGCAGATGGGTCCCCCCTCTGAGCCGAGAGCAGATGGGTCCCCCCTTGAGCCGAGAGCAGATGGGTCCCCCCTCTGAGCTGAGAGCAGATGGGTCCCCCCTCTGAGCCGAGAGCAGATGGGTCCCCCCTCTGAGCCGAGAGCAGATGGGTCCCCCCTCTGAGCCGAGAGCAGATGGGTCCCCCCTCTGAGCCGAGAGCAGATGGGTCCCCCCTCTGAGCTGAGAGCAGATGGGTCCCCCCTCTGAGCCGAGAGCAGATGGGTCCCCCCTTTGAGCCGAGAGCAGATGGGTCCCCCCTCTGAGCCGAGGTTCTGCTCAAGGTTTGTTCCAGTCACCTTAGTACTTTCTCTAGGGGGTTCAGGCTCAGGGTTCTGTAAAGCACCTACAGCCCATTTTAATGTTATTGGTGCTATATAAATATAATTGAATTGACTTGAATTAAAAGGAAGTGCATGTTTATATAAAGCTTTTACGAATAAATAAACTGTATAGTGTGTTTAACACATGTAATTTAATGGTAGGGAGACCCCCCCCCCCCCCCCCCCCCTCCCAGAGACCCCCCCCCTCCCAGTCATCGTTATAAAAACTTCTCCCTATGGGGAACATAAGTTAATCCAAACTGCATCTTGGCCTTGATCTGTGTGGATCTCCCTCGGAGGCCAGGGTTTGATCTTTAATGATACACTTCTGTTACCCTCCCCCGTGTGTCTCTGGGCTTAAGCTGATAATTTGGCTGTGGTTGTTTTGGTGTTACCAGTCAGTGTGTGTGTGTGTGTGGGGGGGGGGGGGTAGTTGCCTTTCATAACGAGTGCAGAATACCTTCGATGTCTCAGTAAGGTTATTAGGAGAGCAGTTAAGACATCATGGCGAAACAGCAGACAGAAGAGGAGACCGTGTGTGTGTCTGTGCCTGTGTCTGTGTCTCTGTGTGTGTGTGTGTTTGTGTGTGTGTTTGTGTGTGTCTGTGCCTGTGTCTGTGTGAGTGTGTGTGTGTGTGTGTGTGTGTGTGTGCGCGTGTGTGTGTGTGTGTGTGTGTGTGTGTGTGTGCGCGCGTGCATGTGTGTGCACAGCATGAACTCTGCATGTTCGCACAGGGGTATTTTTGATCCTCAGCTCTGCAGCAATGCAGCAGATGAAAGACGTCTTTACCTTAGTCACACTGTGGCTTTAATGTTGAGGTGGTGCCGTCTCTGATTGGTGGAGCATGTTGAGGTGGTGCAGCCTCTGATTGGTAGAGCATGTTGAGGTCTCTGATTGGTAGAGCATGTTGAGCATGTTGAGGTCTCTGATTGGTAGAGCATGTTGAGGTCTCTGATTGGTAGAGCATGTTGAGGTGGGTAACTGCAGTCTCTGATTGGTAGAGCATGTTGAGGTGGTTCAGTCTCTGATTGGTGGAGCATGTTGAGGTCCCTGATTGGTGGAGCATGTTGAGGTCTCTGATTGGTGGAGCATGTTGAGGTCCCTGATTGGTGGAGCATGTTGAGGTCTCTGATTGGTGGAGCATGTTGAGGTCTCTGATTGGTGGAGCATGTTGAGGTGGGTAACTGCAGTCTCTGATTGGTGGAGCATGTTGAGGTCCCTGATTGGTGGAGCATGTTGAGGTCTCTGATTGGTGGAGCATGTTGAGGTCTCTGATTGGTGGAGCATGTTGAGGTCTCTGATTGGTGGAGCATGTTGAGGTGGGTAACTGCAGTCTCTGATTGGTGGAGCATGTTGAGGTCTCTGATTGGTAGAGCATGTTGTGTTGAGGTGGTGCAGCCTCTGATTGGTAGAGTAGAGCATGTTGTGTTGAGGTGGAGCAGCCTCAGATTGGTACAGTTTGACAACAGTACTGTCCAAAACATGAGGTGCTAGAGCAACATATGTCTGAAGCTGTGATTTGTTAGTTGCTGTGAAATGCAAATATTTATAAACTTGGCATATGTGCAGCACCAACCCGAGTAGATTATGCGTCATGGTAAACTAATTAGTGTGTTTTACGTGTAGATTATGCGTCATGGTAAAGTGATTAATGTGTTTTAAACACCTTCTTAGCAGATGAATAAAATCATGTGAACAAACCTGCCAAAAGACTTTGCAACCAGGGGATGACGAGTCTAAACATAGATGTAGCTGTTGCGATGTGAGAGACTCTCCTGCCCACAGCGCAGTGCTTTTCTCCCCTCCTGTTTCTCTCCACTGAGCCACGGGCAAGAGCGGCCTTCGCCTGAACCAGGGGGGAGAAGAACCAGGAGGAGGAGAACCAGGAGGAGGAAAACCAGGAGGAGGAGAACCAGGAGGAGGAGGAGAACCAGGAGAACCAGGAGGAGGAGGAGAACCAGGAGGAGGAGGAGAACCAGGAGAACCAGGAGGAGGAGAACCAGGAGAACCAGGAGGAGGAGAACCAGGAGAACCAGGAGGAGGAGAACCAGGGGGAGAAGAACCAGGAGGAGGAGAACCAGGGGGAGGAAAACCAGGAGGAGGAGAACCAGGAGGAGGAAAACCAGGAGGAGGAGGAGAACCAGGAGAACCAGGAGGAGGAGAACCAGGAGGACCAGGAGGAGGAGAACCAGGAGGAGGAGAACCAGGGGGAGGAGAACCAGGAGGAGGAGAACCAGGAGCAGGAGAACCAGGAGAACCAGGAGAACCAGGAGGAGGAGAACCAGGAGGACCAGGAGGAGGAGAACCAGGAGGGAGAAGAACCAGGAGGGGGAGAACCAGGAGGAGGAGAACCAGGAGGAGGAGGAGAACCAGGAGGAGGAGAACCAGGAGGAGGAGGAGAACCAGGAGAACCAGGAGGAGGAGAACCAGGAGGAGGAGGAGAACCAGGAGGAGGAGGAGAACCAGGAGAACCAGGAGGAGGAGAACCAGGAGGAGGAGGAGAACCAGGAGGAGGAGAACCAGGAGGAGGAGAACCAGGAGGGGGAGGAGAACCAGGAGGAGGAGGACCAGGGGGAGGAGAACCAGGAGGAGGAGAACCAGGAGGGGGAGAACCAGGAGGAGGAGAACCAGGGGTGCCCCGCATCCTCCCAGTCAGCAGGTGATCCGTTCTCTCTAATGGAGAAACAATTTTTTTTTTTTTTAAAGATTTATTTTTGGGCTTTTTGGCCTTTAATCGATAGTCTTAGTGAAGAGTGGGACAGGAAATGAGAGGGAGAAGAGGCGGGGAGTGGACAGGAGAAATGACATCAGGCCGGAATCAAACCTGTGTCCTCCATGGGCATCAAGCCCGAATGTGGCATCAAGCCCGAATGTGTGCCCCCCTAATGGAGAAACATTTGAGTCTCCAGATGACTTAATTTTCTTGCCACTTCTACACTTTTTGGATTCTGAGTCGCGGGGAAAATATATATTATCTAGGAACTGAGCAAATCACCCTGGGAGAAAAAGCTTCTAACTGACAGTTCAAAAAAAAAAAAGAAAAAAGAAAAAAATCTCTGGCTGCCTTCCTCCAGATATCAAAGTACCGGAGAGGAGGAGGAGCAGCTTTCTAGGTTTTCAGTTTCACTTGTTTAAAGTGGAGAAAAGCTTCAGAAAAAACATGGAGAAAAAGCATGTTAGAAATATGGTAATAATGAGTACCCCTGTCTGTTAATGTCATGTTTTCAACTTAAATAACAAATTAGCATTAGGAAGGTTAGCATCCTGGGGGCCCCCTTGTAGATTTAACATCGTCCCATAAGAGGGCGTGCTGTGCCCCAGACAGCACGAGCGGGGCCTCCTCCCAGACTCCCACTACTAGCTGGGAGCGACAACCATTTGGTAGATCCCTGCACGGTGTGAGCTAAAGAACATTCATCCGAGAACTTGGCAAACTGCAAAGACACAGGCGCGGGAGAAGGAGAGAGGGAGAGAGGGAGGAAGGGAGAGAGAGAGAGAGAGGGAGTAAGGGAGAGAGGGAGGAAGGGAGAGAGGGAGGAAGAGAGAGAGAGGGAGGAAGAGAGGGAGGAAGAGAGAGAGGGAGAGCAGGAGAAAGGGAGAGAGGGAGGAAGTGAGAGAGAGAGAGAAGGAGAGAGGGAGAGAGGGAGAGAGGGAGAGCAGGAGAAAGGGGGAGGGCTCTGGGCCCTACTCTCACTCACACATTGCTGAAACTATATTGCTTCTACTGATATGTATAAATATTTTGAAAGAGAAAATAGCCCACACAGCGTTTGAAAGTGTGAAGTGAATCCGAAGACATATTAAACAGGCGGTATCAACTTGTAAACATGATAATATCGTTTTCTATGTCGATGTTGACAAAAAGTCAGCAATTACCTCACAGGCACGCAGATTGGATGACTCAAAAAGGGGTTTAGCTCAAAGATCCCCTTTGAATCGTGGCCATCTCAAAATAACTGTGCCTGAATAGAAATGACTGATTTGTACGCAGCTCTGAGTCATCATTTAAATCTTCAAAGGCATGAACGAGCGAGCGATGTTTTTTCTCCTCTCTGAAGTTCTTAGGAACCACGAGCTAAGGCATAGGAGGGGCGTTACTTACAACGCTGCGAGTAGCAAGCATGTCTTGTAAATATTTAAGTGAACATTTCACTTCCATGTTCTTCTACACACCATTAGAAACTGGGCCAGTTTGAGGGGAGCACATTGAGTTCTCTGGGCAGACAGAGCCTGGGAGCGCGTTCCTCCCGCTCTGAGCACAGTGATAGAAGGACACACATCAGGACAGCAGTCCAGAGAGGACACACACAGAGCAGAGAGGATGCACATCAGAACAGCAGTCCAGAGAGGACACACACAGAACAGAGAGGATGCACATCAGAACAGCAGTCCAGAGAGGACACACACAGAACAGAGAGAATGCACATCAGAACAGCAGTCCAGAGAGAGAGGACACACACACAGACAGC
>NC_045164.1:28113296-28128296 GCF_900700415.2 Clupea harengus
TGGGTCATTCATCTCCATGGGTGCACCTTGATTTTTTCCTGTAATCATTTCCGTTTGTCACATTGCACATTTTAAACAGCTGTAGACAAAAACAATTGTGGGATACAGACAGCCAGCGGAAAAACTTGTATTGACAAAGGAGAAGAAAACAAAACCGCTCCAGTACCATGACACAGTAGGTGCAACACGTTCGGTCCTGATGAGAGCCCCAGTACCATGACACAGTAGGTGCAACACGTTCGGTCCTGATAAGAGCCCCAGTACCATGACACAGTAGGTGCAACACGTATGTGTTCGGGGTCCCGATGAGAGCCCCAGTACCATGACACAGTAGGTGCAACACGTATGTGTTCGGGGTCCTGATGAGAGCCCCAGTACCATGACACAGTAGGTGCAACACGTATTTGTTCGGGGTCCTGATGAGACACTATACTGGGATGCTGTCATCCCTCTGAATGCCTCGTAATCCCCTTCCTTTGGGTTGTATCCTTGTCAGTGGCCTTTTAGAAAGCTGTTTGTTTCGATCCTCTCGCCTCAGAGGTTCCACCGAGGCGAAAACATTCACGTGCCCACAACTGTGTAGAGAAACCTCCAAAGGGTTACTTCCATTTCAAGCTGGAAAGCAAAGTCCCCATCACCCTTTTCTTCCTTGACTGCTTCCAACTTCTCTCCGTTTCGGATAGAAGCCCCCCACGAGCCCATTTGGATTCCAACACTGAAACCAGTTCAGCCCTTGGAGAAGGAGATGGGGGGGAGCAGTGCGGAGGTGGTGGGGGGAGTGAGGGAGCAGGGTTAGAGATTGAAGTCTCTGATGAAAACATTTAGTCTTCTCTATCCCCCCCTCTAAATCCATTATTGTTCCCTTTTGAGAGGGTTCTTGTTGTCTGGCAACATCATTAAATGAGTGTGTGTCCTCTCCAGCTCCCAGTGGGGTGGGGGTGGGGGGGGGTATTGCTTTGGCACTTAATGGTGCAGAGCTCTTTCTCCCTCAAAATACATTTAATCTGCTCATGGAAGGCAGAAATGAATAGGGCTCGTCTCATGCCGCTACCTTATAGGCCTATTGTTTGTGATGGATGGATGGACTGTGTGTGTGTCTGATAGAAAGAAGGATGAACAATGGGAGGAGAAGGTGTGTGCGTTCATGAGTGTGTGTGTGTGTGCGTTCATGAGTGTGTGTGTGTGTGTGTGTGTGCGTTCATGAGTGTGTGTGTGTGTGTGTGTGTGTGTGTGTGTGTGTGTGTGTGCGTTCATGAGCGCTTGGCGGCTGAAGAAGCATCCTCAGAGGTACTCTAATTGAACACGGCTTCATGTCTGCTCACTGATGAAAAACACGTGGAGACATATTGTGTACACCCCGGTGTGTAAGGCTTGTGAACGCGAGTATCTGTGTGAGTGTCTTTGTTTGTGTCTTTGTGTGGGTGTGGGTGTGTGTGTGTGTGTGTGTGTGTGTGTGTGTGTGTGTGTGTGTCATGGCTTCATGCACATTTTTTTACAGGAACATGAGAACTGCAGTGTTTGGGGTGACTAATGTAACAGACATGCCCCCTCCTCAGCGCTGATCTTGGGTGGGAGCCGACTGACAATGTCATCAACGCCCTGGCCGGGGGGGGGGGGGAGTTACTGGTGAAATGAGAGTCTCTCTTTGGCCTGGAGTCTCTTGTTGTCCAGTGAGACCAGGGCCAAGAGTGGGCATTCCTCCGCATTCCTCTGCATACCTCGGTCAGGAGCAAGGTCAGAGAGAAAGCGACGAAGGGGAGGGGGGAGGGGGGAGTAGAGGGGGCAAATTAGTGAAAGCTCCGCTTTAGTCTCAGCGGGAGAGTTTGGCTCTCCCCTCCAGACGCCTTCTCCATCCGAGTGACCAAAGAGAGGGAGAGGAGAGGGGAAAGGAAAAGATGAACACGCAGATTCAGATCAGTCTCCCAGCAGAGCCGGAGGGGAGGGGGGGGGGGGGGGGCGGCTTATGAGGACTTTTGAGCTGGGAGGGGGGCGGGGGGCAACTCCAGAGCTCCAGCTGAAACTGTCTGGCAACCTTTTAAAAAGTTGTTTTTTTTTTGTCGCAGAGAAGGTCGCCGATGACAGGAGCAATCTCCCAGCAATGCCGAGGCTTAGGAATCACAAGACCTGGGCAATTAGGACCTCTTTTGAGAACACCAACCTTATTACTGCTGTCTGTTCTGCAGTAGTGACACCTGTCTGGTGTTCTCATTGGACTCTTTTTGTCTACATCTCAGCAGAAATGAATGAATCAACTCCTCTCTCCGCCCGTTAGGATGGGCCTCAGTACTGGATCAACTCCTCTCTCCGCCCGTTAGGATGGGACTCAGTACTGAATCAACTCCTCTCTCCGCCCGTTAGGATGGGACTCAGTACTGAATCAACTCCTCTCTCCGCCCGTTAGGATGGGCCTCAGTACTGAATGAATCAACTCCTCTCTCCGCCCGTTAGGACGGGGTTAGGATGGTTAGGATGGCGTTAGGATGGTTAGGATGGTTAGGATGGGTAGGATGGTTAGGATGGTTAGGATGGGTAGGATGGCGTTAGGATGGTTAGGATGGTTAGGATGGGTAGGATGGCGTTAGGATGGTTAGGATGGTTAGGATGGTTAGGATGGCGTTAGGATGGTTAGGATGGTTAGGATGGTTAGGATGGCGTTAGGATGGTTAGGATGGGTAGGATGGCGTTAGGATGGTTAGGATGGTTAGGATGGCGTTAGGATGGTTAGGATGGTTAGGATGGGTAGGATGGTTAGGATGGTTAGGATGGGTAGGATGGTTAGGATGGCGTTAGGATGGTTAGGATGGGTAGGATGGCGTTAGGATGGCGTTAGGATGGTTAGGATGGCGGTTAGGATGGTTAGGATGGTTAGGATGGGTAGGATGGGTAGGATGGTTAGGATGGTTAGGATGGCGTTAGGATGGTTAGGATGGTTAGGATGGTGGTTAGGATGGCGTTAGGATGGTTAGGATGGGTAGGATGGGTAGGATGGCGTTAGGATGGTTAGGATGGCGTTAGGATGGTTAGGATGGTTAGGATGGTTAGGATGGCGTTAGGATGGGTAGGATGGTTAGGATGGTTAGGATGGTTAGGATGGTAGGATGGCGTTAGGATGGTTAGGATGGTTAGGATGGGTAGGATGGGTAGGATGGCGTTAGGATGGTTCAGTACTGAAGGCATGAGTTCTTGAGGGACCAAGGGTATGACCCAGGCACTCGCAGTGAATGCCCCAAATCAAACTATCAGCATCCTCAACATGTTGTTGTCTTATTCTGTGATTGAAATGAGTATTACTGAGTGCAGGGACTCAACATGTTGTTGTCTTATTCTGTGATTGAAATGAGTATTACTGAGTGCAGGGACTCAACATGTTGTTGTCTTATTCTGTGATTGAAATGAGTATTACTGAGTGCAGGGACTCAACATGTTGTTGTCTTATTCTGTGATTGAAATGAGTATTACTGAGTGCAGGGACTCAACATGTTGTGGTCTTATTCTGTGATTGAAATGAGTATTACTGAGTGCAGGGACTCAACATGTTGTTGTCTTATTCTGTGATTGAAATGAGTATTACTGAGTGCAGGGACTCCCGAGCTCCGTTGGATTCCTCGCTTTGCTTTGTGCTTTTTATCTCCTCTAAACTTTGTGCCCCTAGATGCTGGAGAGTCTTTCATTTTTGTTTTGTTTTGTGCTAGTGTGTTTTGGAGAAGTTTTAGTAAGGTCGTTATTTTGCCCCCGCTTCCTGATGAAGCCTCACTGTGCTTAGGGTTGCAATGTGAAATTCTGCTCCCGACTAGGGCCAATGTTGCGTTATTACAACATTTATCTAAAAACCTACTAAAAACATAAACCTTTGAAACTTTGCCTTTAATTTCTGCACCAGAGGCCTCCTCCTAGAGCAACATCTGAAAGGTTAATGAAAATATTTGTTTCTGTATTTGGGCTTGACAGGGTTGAATCATTATCAGTTTAGAGAAGCTAACCCATCGTTCCCTTCATCATCTAATGACTGTCTGTTATCGACACCTTCCTTTGCCTAGTATACTCAGACTACCCAGGTATGCTACACTATGCGCCATGGTCTGAGTGCAGTAGACACACATCAATAGTACATCATGAATAATAATGTCATCAACTGCAATGTGTACAGAGATTCAACATAAATAGCACAATTATGTCATTTCTCTGTAACAGATCAATCTTTATTCAGCCTAGGCAGAGGTAGATGAAAGCAAAATGAAGAAGCCATGGACTATTACTCTGACTGCCTTATGTAACATTATGAAATATGTCTGATGCACCTGAGGAGCATACTCGCCCTCACAGCTCGTCCAAGAAACTTTGTTTTATTTTCTGGTTTAAGGCATACCACAGAGACATTAAGGCAGGTGGAATCAAAACATAATAAATCCTTCAGCCATGAAAGGAGCCTTAGGGGGGGGGGGGTCTGCGCTGGTCATGTGCATGATCTATCAAATCAGACCAACAGTCAGCCAATAAATCAATCAACCAGTCGATACATTAATCAATTCATAAATGAACCAGTCAATCAAAGAGAGAGAGACAGAGTAAGTAGTCAGAGCCAGAGCGCCACATTTTTGCATGAAGCAGTTCCCCTCATGGCCTCTCTGCCACACACACACACACACACACACACACACACACACACACACAAACCACACACACACTGTTCCTCTCTGCATGAAGCAGTTCCACTCATGAAGCAGTTCCTCTCATGGCCTCTTTGATCTGTTTGAAATCCTGTGTGCTGTGGTGAGTCACCAGCGCCAGTACCCTGAAGAAGCAGCAAGGGGAGTAAACATGCAGCACGGAGAGAGGGAGAGAGAGAGAGAGAAGAGAGAGAGAGAGGAAGAGAGAGAGAGAAGAGAGAGAGAGGGATTACAGGGGGGACAGGGAGAGAGAGAGAGACCAGAGGGGGGACAGGGAGAGAGAGAGAGAGAGAGGGACTACTACTCCTCTCCTCCACTCCTCTCCTCTCCACTCTTCCTCTTCTCCTCTTCTCCTCTCCTCCACTCCTCCTCTCCTCCTCCACTCCTCTCCTCTCCTCCACTCCACTCCTCCTCTTCTCTCCTCCACTCCTCCTCCTCTCCTCTCCTCTCATCCTCTTCTCTTCTCTTCTCCTCCACTCCTCTCGTCCACTCCTCCTCTCCTCCTCTCATCCTCTCCTCCACTCCTCCTCTCATCCTCTCCTCCTCTCATCCTCTTCTCCACTTCTCTACTCCTCCATACCTCTCTGACTTCACTGGCCTTCTCCAAGGCCATTTATTACAATGACACATTCCAGATGTAATCACTATGTGAAACTGGGCAATTTGATCCACCTTTCCATCTGTAAAATGTCCTCCGAGTCCACCGGCGAGCCGAGAGTCTGTGTGCCGGGCTGTTATTACATTAAGTGGGAATGAGTGAGGCGGGGATGAGGTGAAATGAAGTTATTATAAAACAGGCTCCCCTCTCACATTTAAGGACAGGTGCATTTTTATGAACCATTATGTCTGAGGCCATGTCTATGCCTTTGTGTGTGTGTGTGTGTGTGTGTGTGTGTGTGTGTGTGTGTGTGTGTGTGTGTGTGTGTGTGTGTGAGAGAGAGAGAGGCAAGGGAAGAGAGGTGTGCCAAAAATGGCCCAGCACAGCATCCACATCATAGGAGAAGGGGTGCATCCTTTCAATTTGTGTCTTTCTTTCTCTCTCTCTCTCTCTCCCTGTCAACCCTGTAGTCCCCCTCCCTCTCTCTCTCTCTCTCTCCCTCTCTCTCTCTCTCTCTCTCCCTGTCACCCCTGTAGTCCCTCTCTCTCTCTCTCTCTCTCTCTCTCTCTCTCTCTCCCTGTCAACCCTGTAGTCCCCCTCTCTCTCTCTCTCTCTCTCTCTCCCTGTCAACCCTGTAGTCCCTCTCTCTCTCTCTCTCTCTCTCTCTCTCCCTGTCAACCCTGTAGTCCCTCTCTCTCTCTCTCCTCTCCCTCTCTCTCTCTCCCTGTCACCCCTGTAGTCCCCCTCTCTCTCTCTCTCTCTCCCCTGTAGTCCCTCTCTCTCTCTCTCTCTCTCTCTCTCTCCCTGTCCTCCGTGTAGTCCTTCTCTCTCTCTCTCTCACTGTAGAACATTCCAATCCCAAACACACACAGCATATACACTATTGCACTATTCCAATCCCAAACACATATATACACTCTTGCGAATGCTTCAGCTGGGCTGCAGTGCGTTGATAGTCCATCTGGGCGTGTATGTACTGTATGTATGCAAGCCTTAATGTCTCCTCGTCTCTCTGTGATATGTGATGTGTTTGCGTTCCCGAACAAATACACAAAGGAGAGGAAATGAAGGGATGGGCTTCAGGTGTGTGTGTGTGTAATCCTGGGCTTCAGGTGTGTGTGTGTGTGTGTGTGTGTCTGTCTGTAATCCTGCCCATCTCGGGGAGATGCCCTGCTTGTGATTAGGTGTCTCTATGTCTCTATCCCGTCTAAATGACATGTCTGGAAGTCAAGGTCCAGCAAACTTGCAGCTTATAGGAGCAAATAGTTAAGCCCTCAATGGTTCCCACAGCAACACTGCGAGACTAAAGCCATATTTAAAATTCAGTCGACGGCTACCACAACACTTGGGCTTTTACGACTCCGCTTCTGTGATATATTAACCTTTCTTAAAGAGAAAGAGAGAAAAACTATTTTAGGCTTCATATTTCATGAAAAAAAAAGCATTAAGAGGTATGAAAAACATTCCTCCAAATCTATTTAGCTCCCATCCTGACTCAAGCCTGGGTGTTATTGCAGTCCACTAATCACAGAGCGCTCTCGGCTGGCCCTTATGCTAATGCAACTCTTCCACAAGAATGCTGCAGGCCAACCTTAGGTACATTCTTGCTCATCACTACTGCTTGTATTTCATCACAGACTTCGAGTAGCAGCTCTCAAATATAACACTTAATAGTAAGGTGTGTGTGTGCGCATGTGTGTGTGTGTGTGTGATTATTAGCTGGCTTGTTCCAAAAGACACTGTAAACATATATTTGCAAGGCACACAATAGATTCAGCATCGCATGCTATGACTGTAAAGGATCCTTGTGTTATTCTAAGACTTACTCATGGGTTAAATATCTCGACGAGAGACAGCGTTGTGTAGATGAATATCATGACAGCGTTGTGTAGTTGAATATCATGACAGCGTGTAGTTGAATATCATGACAGCGTTGTGTAGTTGAATATCATGACAGCGTTGTGTAGTTGAATATCATGAAGAGAGCGTTGTGTAGTTGAATATCATGACAGCGTTGTGTAGTTGAATATCATGACAGCGTTGTGTAGTTGAATATCATGACAGCGTTGTGTAGTTGAATATCATGACAGCGTTGTGTAGTTGAATATCATGACAGCGTTGTGTAGTTGAATATCATGAAGAGAGACAGCGTTTTGTAGTTGAATATCATGACAGCGTTTTGTAGTTGAATATCATGACAGCGTTGTGTAGTTGAATATCATGACAGCGTTGTGTAGTTGAATATCTTGACGAAAGACAGCGTTGTGTAGTTGAATGGGCTGAATGTGTAGCTTAAGAGTAAAAGAGCCACACTCAGACAATTCATCATTTCTCGAAGTAGAAAATGTAATCATATACAGAAGACCCGCGTGAGGAAACAGATGACACTCGCCAAGAATTTCATTTGAAACTGAGTCTCGGAAACATTTGGAATCAAAACATGGAATTGTTAGATGTGTGTGTTGCCTGAATTGAACAACTGTGATGAAATATAATTAGGAGCCTAAGACGCTTGTACATTCCTGTGACGGATTCCTGCCGCCCTGCTTCCATGTGGCGTTCCCAGCACGCCTCAGTCCTCCTCCTTTTGTCAGCTTAAAATGTTCACAGGGGAGTTTCTCAACTTCTCTCTTCAGAAAGGGAGAATCCATAAAAACAGTGTGATCCCTCATTTGCATATGGTGGCCATTTGTATTCTACACCCCATGCATTACACGGCTCCCTGGTTGGGTGGAAATTCCATTCAGGAATCATTGACTTCTTCTCCCCAAAAGTCACAGCTGTTTTGAGGGGGGAGAAAAAACTATTTTGCATATACTTCTTTTTTTTCTGTTTCAATAACATTTCTTTCCTCATTCAATTTGAAATATTGAAATATGTAGGGCCTCACATTCATCTTTCTCAGAGGAGATGTCCTTGGTTACCCCCCAAGTATTAGGTGTTCATCTTTCTCAGAGGAGATGTCCTTGGTTACCCCCCAAGTATTAGGTGTTCATCTTTCTCAGAGGAGATGTCCTTGGTTACCCCCCAAGTATTAGGTGTTTGCATCTGGATGTCAACAGGAATTTGTTTAGTTGGCAGGCTGGCCAATCACAGAGCACTCTTGGCTAGCAGGCTGGCCAGCCAACCGTTTCCCATTGCATATGTAAATGATTTAAAAAAGGGAGTGGATAAATAAATGACCCAGTGAATCTCTAAACTCATTTCTATACAGCATTACTCTTAGCACTTGGCTACCTCCAGTCTTACACTGGATGGAATGAGATTCGTTTTTGGGGGGAGTTAACAGTACAAGCGCATGACCATATAAAAATCACATTTCCCCACTCCAATCGATAGAAATAATTCAATAGCCGTAGTTTATATCTACCAACTGCTTCAGTACTGACACACGTATTGTAAAAGTAATGAAATGTCCTTAATGACATATAACCTGATTCTGTAATTCTGTCAATCAATGTGAATATGGATACAAAATACAATACTATAGTGAATAGTATTATTTCCATGGGGCACTGCGTTTGATGCGTTTGCCTGCAGCCAGTGAAGCACAGGACATGTACCATATACAGTATTACAGCACAATAAAGCACAATATTATTTGAACGTATAATTCTATGCAATGGAATATTGATCTTATGTAGATTACTCAAAAATATAACAAGATCATTACAAGAGAGAAACTGTATAATAGGCTGTTAATTTACTTATTTGAAGAGAGTTTGAAAGACTGATTGTAATGAAAACACCTTGAGTAAACATCATTAAAAATATTTAAAAAATCATAAATAATATAGCAAACACAAAAAGATCTCGCATTTAGAAAAACAAAAATCTAAATGAGTCTGCGGTGATGAATAATCTGGCTGAGGGTGTAACTTTCGCAGATAATGAAATGAGTAAAATGCAAGAACAATACATTGTCCCATGCGGCAGCGAAATGAACTCATGTAGACATGAGGAATCGAGTACGGAAACGCCATTTCTGTATTTGTCACACCCAGGGCCAAAACCTTTACACTCTTTTAGAGATAAGGATCAATGTGGCTGTTCCCTTCAGGGATGGGTATGGTTGGATCAGTCTAGTCCTCTGATGAAGTGCAACAGGACCCGTGCATGATGAATTAAAGATAAAAGCGCTAGCGAACACAGAGAAAAAGAGCGAGTGAGAGTCATATCTCTAGGCGGCTAAGCCCTTTGGCTGCAGTCGAATTCCTTGACCTTATTTGTTAATATGTTGTACCGGAATCCCCATAGTGTTAGTGGATTAAGCCGCGGCTAATCTCTCTGCTCAGCAAGCTGAACACACAAAGCTTCAAATACGGCTGAAGGTGTCAACAGGGCCGCTCTACTGTAACTCATATTCCAGCGAAATAAACACACGCAGTCCCGGCCGAGGCAAAGAGGGCCTGCCACAGTTTAACACACATTAGAACCGCCCATGCTTTAGACTGCCGATCATGAGGACCTGCTATCTGACCTGCTGAACTCCTCTGAAGATATTAAATTGCCGCACTCCCCATCCAGAGTAATTAGCTGCCACAGACTGCCATCGGACTGCCAGCAGATGTGTTTCTAGACTAAGAAATAGATTAAATAACTGAAAAGTCCTCTTGAGTAACTGGTTTGCTAAAAGTTGACTGCAAGTTATTTTTCCTGAGGCTTTTTTTGCTTGAGTTATCATTGGTTATTATCGGCATTGCTGGCTACTTCAAGCTTGATAGAAGTTTAGTGTGAAGTACGGTGCAAATTAAACACTTCGTTCTGTTGTAGATGTATGTCTGTAGAATTACTCCGAATTAAAATACAGGCCTAACGCACATAAATATCATTTTTACTTTGCCACATGATAAATGCTTGCTATTCTATTCTTTTTTTTATTAGTAATAATGTTACTATGTGAATGTATTACCCCGGGTCCAGGACCATGTGAAGCGATCGATGCCCATACTAAGATGGGGTGATGTGGTACTGAGGAGAACAGCAGCCCTCATCAGTGCAAACTCCGTCTCTCAGGTTTGGCCCTCTCTGCACAGTCATGGCCGGCACACTGTGGCCTCATTCTGTCAGGAGAAGTATCACACACACACCTGCGAAGAGATAGCCTGATCTGTAACAGATAAAGTATGACAATATGCCCTCATTATTGGGACACACATAATCAATAGACACCCTTTTAACGACATATACCTCCTATTCCGACCCGAAATGTGAAAGAGACAGATGGGTTTTGAAGCTAGATTTATGATCATTACTGAGTAATACTTACTTAATAATGCTGTTACGTTTCTGTCTTTGAATTTACTGTGAGGGGGAATCAAGTTGGGATTAAGTGATGTTGGGAATTATTCAACACCAGTGTCAAGAACTTGTATCATGACAGTCATCTTGTCAAATTAAAGAAGTAAATAAAAATAGTAATTACTGATGAGAGATCTGCTTCCACAGACTTCAATCACTAGTTATGAGTCATGACTACTTTCCCCTACTATTATATTTGTGTGTAAATGTTTAATCTTATTTGTGTGTAAATGTTTAATCTTTTCTTACTGTATCTGTATTTGCTGTTATTAGTTATCAATGTAATTCAGAGTAACTTTCCAAACTGATCAGACACGTCACATTTTGTTGAGATTTTACCTGACAGTTTTCACCGATACCCTAATTACCCTAGTTATCAGCGCTAATAACACCTAGCTAAGACCTGTGCAAGGGTGTTGTCACAATGTCTGTTAATGTCTGTTAAAAACCACTGATACTATGCTCTGAAACGCTGTTTTTGGACATCACTACCACAGACACAAGCTGATTACAGCAAGAATGTGTGCTCTGAAAGGATCGCTAGGAGAAACATCAGAATGTGTGCTCTGAAAGGATCGCCAGGAGGAACATCAGAAGGAGACACTCATTTTCATCCTCAGATTGATTTCTGTTATTCTGCCAGGATGAATCACCCACGCTCTAAAGTATGCATTTAAAGGAAGCGCACTAATTAGTGGGATCTAAGGCTTGTCTAATACTTATCAAAGCCATTGCAGAGAAAAGAAAGCAATATGGAGGATAATGTTATATCATCCAGCATTGACAGAAGTAGCTGGGCTAGCTGGTAAGATTAAAGCACCTTCATCTGATCCCACGTCTCTGTCAAAGTTATGTTCCTCTACATTTCAGAAAGTGATCTTTTTTTAGAAATGTAATTAAGGAATAATCAACATAATAATGAGGGAGTTGTATTGTTGAAATAGTTTTCATTTCAAAGTTTTCTCTCTCTCCCCCTAACTCTCCTTCTCTGTATCCCTCTCTTTCTCTCTTCCTCTCTCTCTCTCTCTCTGTTTCTCTCTATCCCTCTCTCTTTCTCCCCTGTTCCTGCTGTGGAATTGGTAACCCGGCAACATAAAGCTCCTATTAGCTGGGGAACTCTCCTTGCGAAGTCAACATAGTTGAGTGTGCAGCCTCTGAGTCGACACACACACACACACATACTGTGTGTGTGTGTGTGTGTGTTGTGTGTGTGTGTGTGTGTGTGTGTGAGTTTGCAGCCTCTGAGTCTGTACTTTTGTTATCAGCGCGCCCCTCTGTGCCCCTCCTCTCATCTTGAAAAATGTCCTT
The DNA here is from genome assembly GCF_900700415.2 of Clupea harengus. Lineage (NCBI taxonomy): Eukaryota > Metazoa > Chordata > Actinopteri > Clupeiformes > Clupeidae > Clupea > Clupea harengus. The sequence goes on from NC_045164.1 coordinate 28,125,171, forward strand.
CCACTCAGTGCAACCCTCCCTTCCCCCAGCTAATTGTTTTTATGAATATTAATTAGATTAGCATTGCTTTTGGCCTCGGCGGCAAACTTAATTCCAGTCATTTCCAAACACTTGCTACTGGCTCATATGCTGTAGGGCACAGCCCAAAGGCGTTTGTTTACCTCAAAGAGAAAGAATAAGATCCCTGCATAACGTAATTTAATTAATTTGTTTACTTCCCAGGCTTATGGTGGAGGTGTTCTACAGATTAGCATGACTTGCAAAGTTAACATGAACTTTAAAGATGGTAGCAAAATGCACATGATGTTTGTAATCTTAAAGCTAGCAAAGGCTGTGTTTGAACCACCAATACAAAGGTATGGTGTTCTCTACGTTAAGAGAGAGGCGGGCTTGTTGGGGGGGGGGGCTCGGCACAAAATGCGCTTAAAGCAAAATACCTCAGAACGATCAACCTTTATGGTGTCGCTGCCAGAACTGGATTAGTTCCGAACCATAAAGCACTGTACACGTTGACCACAGGAAATGACATAGTTCCTCTTGCTTCTAATGTGATTCATCAGTAGAGAAGGCCTTGGCCATTCCTTTTATGGTTCCTCCACCACCGGATCTGCTGACTAATCTATAGCAGTAATAAAAACAGCGGCCCAACCTTGGCTCGGACATAAACCCGGTCGCTGACACGACCCTTGATTTCCCGTGAAAGGGCAAACTCAGGACAGGCCAACAGATGCCGGAGCAGACCGCTGAATTAAAGAAGGAGGCTGGGTGTCAGTAGGGGTCAAAAGGTCAATAGGGTCGCCGTTGAAGTGGGGCATCGCCATGACGATCACTTCAACAACACTAACAAGAGGTCAAGAGGTCACGCAGAAGCATCGCCTAGTTCAACCTTTAACCAAAGAGATGAAGTGGGGCTCGCCATGACGATCACTTCAACAACACTAACAAGAGGTCAAGAGGTCACGCAGAAGCATCGCTTAGTTCAACCTTTAATCAAAGAGATGAAATCCGCTGGATAGTATTTGAACACAGGTCATGCCGTCGTACAGAACTACACTACCTTGAGATCCTTTATTTTATCTGCAGCAGAGCAACACATTGCAGGATGTTAATCTGTGATCGCAGGATGTTGGAAGGCATGGTATGAACGTGACCGCCGTCTTTGCATAATGTAGATCGAGTTGGCTCTGGTTGTACAACGGCTGGTTAATTGAATAGCGTTGTACTACACACACGCTGGCAAAGCTGTTCTAATTGGACCAGTCAGGCCCTTTATTGGAAGCCATCAAAGGGTTTTTATCATCTGTGTCTGTTTCATCAGAACTATGTGATGGTGTGTGAGCACCCCGGAGCCATACGTATGGCAGCGTTGAGCAAGAAACATGTAAATGGATTTGGTGGGGTAGACCCATATGTTTAAAATGATGCATCGTTATCCGGTCTCCAACCAAGAGCTCGACGACTGCTGTTCCTTGAAACGGGTCATGGGGTACACCACGAGAGCGAGGGCATAGTCGTAATGGACTGTGACAAATTAAGCTGGCTCCGAACTGCTTTCTAGTCATTCCCCGGGCCCGACCGCCCCCCCCCTCCCCCACACTTTTTGGGTGACTTTTTCTAAAGCTGTAATTACAGTCCGAGCTCTGTCCTCCTTCTCATAACAATAACCCGACATCGCAGCCTTCAACCCTGGGCACATAAAGAAAAGGTTCATTACACCCCATTTTCTGATATTAGATCACAGTCCTTACATCAGCAACTGAGTGGGGGGGTTTGGAAACGTGATTGGATTAACAAGAGGAGAGATAGGGAGAGGGAGAGAGAGAGAGAGTGAAGAGGGGAGATAGGGAGAGAGAGAGAGTGACGAGGAGAGATAGGGAGAGCGAGAGAGTGAGAGAGAGAGTGAAGAGGAGAGATAGAGAGAGAGTGAAGAGGAGCGATAGGGAGAGAGTGAGAGAGAGAGTGAAGAGGAGAGATAGGGAGAGTGAGAGAGTGAAGAGGAGAGGGGAAGCAAGAGAAAGTGAGAGAGAGAGAGAGAGCGACTTAGTGACTATGGCTAGGTGTGTGTGTGTGTGTGTGTGTGTGTGTGTGTGTGAGTGAGAGAGTGAGAAAGAATGCAGTAGTGTTTAACACAGGTCTGGTAACACTTTCCAATAGAAACATGTGCAGGAGGCCTGGACCGTGACCTTTCAGCATAATAACATGCGTCTGTTAAATGCACTTACAATACAATACAACAGTGTCATGGGACAGGTTAAAGATGCACATGTTGATGCTCTCTGGATATTTTCTGATGTTCATGAGTACTTGATTGATTTTGATTTATTTTTTAATTTAAGCCTCGGAAAACACATTGAGGAATAAGACCCTCATTTACAATGGTGCCGATGGGTAAAAAAAAATATGCATATAAAATAGTACAGGAGTACTTGAAATTGATTTAAACCTCAAGAAATATGATTGTAGACACACTACTTGGTACTTTCATGATAATCTTGGAAAGTACACTAAGTATATTTACTAACATGTAATTAATCATACTTTCAGATATAAAAAAATACACCTGTTGAAGATTGAAACCATGAAATTGTTTCTACTAGTTTATTCACCGATACAAAATCCGTGTAAACAAAGCATTATTCATACCTGTTTCTGAGGGTTTCATGTTCATGTTTGAGGGGACAGGTGTTCAAGCTCAAGCAAGGGCACCCCACTCCACGACAGGGATTTATGGAAAAATAAAGTAACCGTACAGTAGCATTTAGTTGAGATGTCAAAGCATAGAATGTCAGCCTGGTAACATCTCGAATGTCAGCCTGGTAACATCTTGAATGTCAGCCTGGTAACATCTCGAATGTCAGCCTGGTAACATCTTGAATGTCAGCCTGGTAACATCTTGAATGTCAGCCTGGTAACATCTTGAATGTCAGCCTGGTAACATCTTGAATGTCAGCCTGGTAACATCTTCAATGTCAGCCTGGTAACATCTTGAATGTCAGCCTGGTAACATCTTCAATGTCAGCCTGGTAACATCTTGAATGTCAGCCTGGTAACATCTGGAATGTCAGCCTGGTAACATCTTGAATGTCAGCCTGGTAACATCTTGAATGTCAGCCTGGTAACATCTGG
>NC_045164.1:28130796-28140796 GCF_900700415.2 Clupea harengus
GCACTCACACTGGAAGGACCTCACCTCACTCCCTCACAGATGTGGAAAATGAAATGGCTCTTAGAGATCCGCAGCTGTGTGGTCTGAAGACCTCATTTCAATCATCCAACAATAAAGAGATCTGAAACATATATTCAGCTGTGTGGTCTGAAGACTATACCAGACCTCATTTCAATCATCCACCAATAAAGACACGTGAAACATATATTTCAGCGAGTTATCAAAATACTAATCATTTCTAAACCGTGTGAATTTATATCTATATTGTTTAGTCAGCTATCTATAAGTAAGCTATTGATGGTATGATATAAATGGATATTTGAAATATCTCTATTCAGTTATTTCTATTATAGTTTGGCATTTATACAGGTTACATAACCCCTGTAACTGTTGCAAATTATTACATTTTACACAGCAAATGTCTTTTAGAATCTCTATAAACTTTGTAGTTTGGTTAGAAATTGTAATGCTCAGACATTTTATATAGCAGCAATAAAAGTGTCCCCTTCTCTGGCTCAGGCAGGCTGCTGACGGATGACTCCAGGTGATACCTCACAAGGGGCACAATGGCTTCATCAGACCTTCTCTCGAACCACGAGAAGAGGAGGCAGATTATCAAAATCCAAAGTCTAACTGGCAAGGGACTCAGGAATCGGCCACAAGAAGTCCATTCTTGCTTGCTTGGGTCATTTTTTCTACTAATCACTTCTCACTTTCCAGCAGACAATGTGTTTAACCCCGCGGTCCAATTGGCCCTGTCTGCAGCTGCCAGACAGGTTTATGGGCCCACACCACACAGCAGGAGTGTATTATTGATTGGGATTGCTGTCTTAATCACTGGTCTTTGTTTGGCGCTGATGGCTTTTTCTTCCACGGATATTTGTGCTCCTGTGCTTTACTCAGACGTGCGCTCACAGAGAGAGATAACGTTTACATTTCTTTCTGGATGCATAAAAGACACAAAGCTTCAGCTGTTGTGCACTTACAAAATATTATCCTGAAGTAAACAGTGCGTACCGGAAATATCAAGACTTTGATATCTGATGTCTTTGTCATTCATTCTGGTAAATTACAGGTTAACAAATGCAGATGTCAAATAAGTATTTGAAAAATGTTCAGAAATGCAACTGGTGTCACAGTTTGTGCCATGTTTAATATAGACTAGGAGAAGGAGCTGTTTGACTTCGTATCCCCTCATTCTGTGAAAAGGCAAATCCCATTATTCACATTCTATGGTTCATTGCAACTGACAGGAGAGGATGTTGGGCAAATGTTCTTCCCATCATCAAGGTTTGTTTCATCATAAGACACAAAGGGGGCAGGGGTTGTGCTTCACTTGAGTTCGCTGAGTTCCTAATATAATACTGACACCACAAGAGAGTGGGACTTCAGAGGACGTCTCTAAAAGTCCCTTTTATTTTTGCACTCAGGTCATGATTCTTGTTTTACAAGAGATGCCGTGTGCCGTGTCTTCAGCTAATGAACACAACTGGGGTCTGTCTATGGGGTTATGATATAACTTCATGTAGATGTTCAATGTTAGTTTGGGATGGAGGAACATCTAATCTTGTGCTTCCATTGATGCGTGCTCATACCTAAAGTGTACAAGTGGATTATCAAGAAGTCATATTTATTATATGAAATTATATTTTTTTAAACAAAATCCAAATTCGAGACAACAGCAACAGAAAACAAAAACAACACGGTGGAAATGTCAACTGCACAGGCTTTCAAATGATTTCCAATGCCTCTGCTTTGTCTTCACTTAAACCACTGCACTCAGATTGCTGATTGGCGGATAGAAAAATATGGTCTACACGACCATCTGTATTGATCTTGTCCTGCCGGTACTCCCGGTGTAAACCCACATTATATATGCCCAGGGGGGTATTCCAAGTATGTGATTTAGTGAATTACCCAGATAAGATAGCTTAGAATAATTGATAAACCTCCTAATGGACGAGCCCTACGGCTTCATTCTCCTAGCAGAAAAAGCCCTGGGGCTCCTCTATTAGGAGGTTTACACTCTGACGAACTCATCCAGGTTAGCCACAGACTTATCCCCCAGATCTACTAACACTTTGCGATGACACAAACCTATTTTTGGTTTTAAAATGGTACTAAAAGCAATTAACTAAAGGCTGAGAACCAATCTTTTGCACTAAAATGGGCACTGTCACTAATATTTTGCGTTTTGGCCTTATTGCATATCCAGTTTTAGGGTTGTCCTTCTAAAAGCATGGCATTCTAAGGTAGAGACTGTGTGGTTCAACTACTGATTGAGTTTAACTGTGTGGTTCAACTACTGAATGAGTTTAACTGTGTGGTTCAACTACTGATTGAGGTTAACTGTGTGGTTCAACTACTGAATGAGTTTAACTGTGTGGTTCAACTACTGAATGAGGTTAACTGTAGGCAACCTTGTTGTAGGCTGCATTCTTTTGGAATTAATGCCTGTGAAAGGGGTGTCCTATTTTTGGTGCAGACAGTTGTTGCTTGTAGGAGACGGGGACTGTGAAGACAGGGAGATATGTATATATCATCTATTTATCATGTGCAAGGATTCTTTTTAGCTTCTGTGTCACCATTGCCTTTTCATTAAGAAATTTTGAATAAAAACAAATGAATGAATTCATGTGATTGCGATTATTTGCATTACGATTCTTAGTAGATACGCCAAAACATCGACCAACCTCACTAGAACTAGTTGCAATTTTGTCTGTGTTAAAAACAGGTAAATCATGTTGATGACTGGTGATTCAATTTTATTGATCATTAATCACACCGATGTAATAACAGTTCAAACACAAATGTTACGACTGTGGCATCAATGCAGACTCTACCAATCCTCCCACAGCTCATTGTGGCACGCATCTGTGCCCACTAATCAGCCACCAAGGCGCGGCAGGGCTCTATGTGGCACAGTCTGTGCCCACTAATCAGTCACCAAGGTTGCGCCAGGGCTCCTACACCTGCTGCCGCATGCATGCAGAAACATGCAAGGGTCTTGAGTACTACATCCATTTCCTCCATCCAAATGTGTCACTGTGACTCAAGGTTGAAGACTAATGAGCTTCACACTTCCGTGAGCAGAGAGTCCTTCAACCAAGACATCCTGTATGTAGAACTTCACGGAGTGAAGTTAGCCAATTTGTTCTAATAAATTGGGGGAAGGTTCAAGTGCTGTCTATATTTCTGTGCTTATGCTCCCTGTCTCCTGGCAGACACAGCCCTGCGCTGTCTGGAGCTCGTCTCTCGCCTGCTGGGGTTGCTGCAGGTCCATTTCTCCGTCTCGCCGGGGATCTTCTGTGCCGTGAACACCTTCATTAGAATATGTCACAGTGCCTAGCATAAAAGGCACACACGCTAGGCACAGACAATAGACAACGGAGCCTTTTACAGGGCAGGTTGTGTAAGCACCTTCGAGGAAACATATATTTTTTCATGAAATTACACATAGCATACTCAGGGCCTAAATGAGAACGGGGCTGTATAACCGGAGAGACCTGGGAATGGTGGATGGAGCACTTATCTTATTAAAGAGACAGGTCCTACACACATTACAGCTCAGGGCAGAGGGGGTCTGCCGGTGGGGAGGCTCTAGCCTTGCGCCCCTAATAGCCCAGAAACCCAGCTCCTTTTTCTGATGGTGCCATGAGTGTGTGGGATGATGATACACCTCCATTAAAGGATTCTGTCGCCGCTAAAAGGCAAAGACAGATAAAACGAATTATCTTGATATGACATGCTAAATTATTCAGCGCCATCAGGGTCCTGTCTCCGCGGGCCGGGCTGGGTCCTGGCTGGGTTCCAGCTCGGCCTCTGATGCTCTCTGCAGTCCAACTCGCCAGGGGCAGAACATTGGTCCTGATGTGGCCTGGAGACGCAGCCTATTAGTGACGGCTAACCAGAGCGGTGAGCCAGCCGATGGATGGCTGATGCAGTCTAGCTGCCTAAGCAGACTGCTGGATGCCCATCCTAGAGAATAACTATTGGATCTTTGTGAATTGAGTTGGCGATCTGCATGCTTTAGGGTCTTTGTGAATTGAGTAGGCGATCTGCATGCTTTAGGGTCTTTGTGAATTGAGTAGGCGATCTGCATGCTTTAGGGTCTTTGTGAATTGAGTAGGCGATCTGCATGCTTTAGGGTCTTTGTGAATTGAGTAGGCGATCTGCATGCTTTAGGGTCTTTGTGAATTGAGTAGGCGATCTACATGTTTAGGGTCTTTGTGAATTGAGTAGGCGATCTGCATGCTTTAGGGTCTTTGTGAATTGAGTAGGCGATCTACATGTTTAGGGTCTTTGTGAATCGAGTAGGCGATCTGCATGTTTAGGGTCTTTGTGAATTGAGTAGGCGATCTACATGTTTAGGGTCTTTGTGAATTGAGCAGGCGATCTACATGTTTAGGGTCTTTGTGAATTGAGCAGGCGATCTGCATGCTTTAGAAGACACACACAGGCCACTCCTTAAAAAGGATCGCCTAGCCACAACCATTGCAAGGCTGATTGTACACTTAATGTTTTATAAAGCTTGTCCTATGGTAGATGCCAAATGTCAAATTGGAGCCTTCTTTCTATTTTTGCTAGTAGTCCTAATGCTAATGTGGTTGCAAGTCATTTAAGTGTATTAGCCACCAAGCAAGCACATTACAATAAATATGTGCCCAAAATTACACACACTTTCCTCAACCTGCATTCATTTCTTCACTAAGGTCACATAGACTTGCTGATCTGACAATTATCTGCAAAAATGAAGAACACTCCAGCGGATAGCTGAAAGCTTTGACCTTATACAGAGTTGAAAGCTCTGACCTTTGACCCTATACAGAGTTGGCAACTCTTCGCCCGCGTCCTCATTGGCATGTGCCATTAGAGTGTTATGAAAGCACAGTCCTGCACAAACATAAGTAAGACCTCCTTTTATCTGACAGCAAATATATATCCGTGGTGCAGTATTCTCAGACGGACACACACACACACACACACACACACACACACACACACACACCCACGGTGCAGTATTCTCAGCTGTGTTCGGCCAAAAGCAAATCATTTACAACGTGGGCACGTGCATCCACTCAAATCGGCAGTGAGTTTTTAAAAGACGATTTTTGGTTGTTTAGACTGAGCACTTCAAACAGCTTACATAAGAAGGAAGGAGATTTGCATCAGGAGGACTGAGGAGGATTGCATAAATCTGGTTGCAAAGCAATGCAAATTTAGGCGCGAACAGAGAAGGGGCGTAAAATCCCTGATAAATATCTGTGACGGCCGCCATTTTGCTCCTTTTTTGCAGTGGCGCTTAATCAGACCTTCACCACACAGGTGCCACTGAACGTTTCACTCCATTTCCACGTCCGTTTACTCAATGAAGCCCATATCAGAGGATGGCGGGTAAAACACACCAGACAGTAACCCCCCTTGGTAAAGGGCTTAAGACTTGCTAATCGCTGCCATGATTATTTTATGAATGATCTTAAACGGCCGTGCAGCAGATATGGATTAATAGAGTTAACACTGAGTTCTATGGATACGACCCCTTTATCCTTCGACACAGACATTAAGAGCAGAACGCTAGTAAGTCGCTAGACTAGCAGTTACTTATTTGAAATAGAGTGCTGTGTTTTGAAACACAGACAGAGGCAAAGTAAAAAGTGCAGAACAAAAACCCTGACATTGATACGGCTCAGTTTTTTGTCAGCCTCAGTTCCTCTTTTACGACGTTGCACAAAACAGCAGCAAAAAAGAGAGCTCTGGGAGGAGAAATTGAGGAGAATGCGCTGGAATAATTGCTTGAGAAAATTAGCAGTTTTTGTATTGGCAGGCGAGGCAGACCGACACTTCATTCCTGCACTGTTCCCTCACAGAGAGAGAGACTGGACCATGAAAAATGTATGAAATGTACCACCGGCCCAAAACAACTGTTTCAGCCCAAGTCCTGCTGATTGGAAACACTTCCCAAGGTTCCTCTGTCCTTTCAGTCTGCGTCTGCGGCTTCTGCAGCACGGCTATTTTTGACAGAGGACTTATTTCCTTGTTTCTTTCACTCATTTTATGACAATGACTTGCCAGATCTGTGTAGCATTTATGTTTCTGTCTGTCTCTGTCCCCCCCCCCCCCACACACACACACAGGCAGAAAAGGCTTGTTTATGAGTCATGAATATTTTAAAATCCTATCACAATGGAGCGAAATCTAACACCCTAGTCACATGGATGGAAAAAGGACCATTGTGGTGGAGAGGCAGGGGGAGAGCCATGGCGGTTATTCCTTATCGTCTGCATCTCTCCTCTGATTCCCTGATTCCTCTGTTGGCACGACACATGCTTGTCCCAGATAAGGGGATTCTAGAATGATTGCCCGTTTGCGAGAGAGAGAGAGAGAGAGAGAGAGAGAGAGAAAAAAATTGAGAACCCTCACAGTTTAGGTGGTTTGAAGACACGGGGTGACACTGTAACACACTACTGCACAATGGACCTGTCCAAAATGGCCACGGAATAATAAATGTGCTGTTTGGAAACAACATGTAATTCCATTCCACGATGCGGCACATTGAAACTGCACTCTAATATAAATGAAAATGAGCTGTTTTCTGTACTGGAGACAAAACACATTTTGGGAGAGGTTGCACTACATGTGTAATTGCCAGACTACATTATTTATTTTGTACCTATGTCAAATATACAGTATATATATATATATATATAATATAATATCAACATATTTATTTTGTATCTATATAAATATATTTTCTGTGAAAATATGACATCCTGTGTATGGATATACAGTTTTTATATTTGTATCATAATGTTAACAGCCACCTAGAAAAATGACATACTGTATGTGAAAATGGTGTGAAAATGACAGGCTTGGCTGCTTTTGGCCGCCATATGGGCCTCATTTAGTTGAAGTAGCTACTCTCCTCAGGGAGGTAAAATGGTGCATTCTGCAGTTACGGAGTCTCTCACAGGGCTGGCAGTGTTGTGATATCAGCATGTTTCATTTAATGGAGGTGTACATGCCATTGACAGCTAAATATACTGCAATACTATGAAAGACAACAGGCCTAGTAATCTTGAAGGGCAGAGTTAAGCATCAAGAAACCCCATATATGCTGTAATATCATGTCTTCAACAGATGGTACATATACATGCGACATTCCCAAAGGTACGTAGCAGACAAGGCAGTGGATGTGTACTGAGTTGTGCATCATCTGAGGAAACCTCAGAAGTTATACTGTTAAATAGAAAGTAACCTAACCCAATACGCTTTCAGAGTAACAATGGAAGTAATACTGTTAAATAGAAAGTAACCTAACCCAATACGCTTTCAGAGTAACAATGAAGAAATAGTTTTAAATAGAAAGTAACCTAACCCAATACGCTTTCAGAGTAACAAGAGAGAAAATATAAGTGTTCAATGTAAGAAAAAAATGTTTTTAGGGAAAATTGGCATCAGGGCCAAAACTGAGAAACTGGCTCTACCCTATGCAGTGACAATATTGGGTGTGATAGCTTTTCTCTGATGCTTTTGAATTGATATAAGTGGTTTAGGTCTAGAAAGAGACTTAAAACATCTGTGAACTGCATCGCTGAATAATGCATGACTGTGTCTCGGGGCATGACACGTAACATGTAAATTTAGCACTGGCAACGGTGCGTGTGTGTGTGTGTGTGTGTCCGTGTGTGTGTGTGTGTGTGCGTGTGTGTGTGTGTGAGCGGAAACTGGCAACGGTGTGAATGTTTCTGCTTAACTGAAGCTGACTCATCAGTTGGACCCAAAGCACCTCTAATTTTGACGTCATGAGATCCGATGTGGAAGAACTTGTGGTCAGTCCTCACACTCAAAAACATTCCCAGTTCGAGCAGAGTCAGACTAATAAGGCAACAACCGTACGTAAACCAGACATCCTAAGCAGTCTGTAGAGCACTGATGCTTTAAAACCTATCTGATTACATCATCCCAGTTTAAAAAGGGGCACTTTAAAGGAAGAACAGATCAAATAACAAGCTGTGATGACGAATTAGCTTGGATTTCAACCTAATCTATCCTTAATATCCTTTATCTTTTCAGCCACTGATTGCAGCCAAAAGAATGGCTGATTGCACACAAGAATAGAATTCACAAGCCAGCGCTTGGAACATGGAAAGTAGGGTAGAGTACGCAGACTGTGGCGAGGTGTTTCACCAGGGCTACAACATCCTCCTCCGTCTTTCTCCAGGAAGGAAGACTGATCACCTGCGCCCCAAATGCCTGCTAATTGCATCATCCTGAACCCCGAGCAAGCCGAAAGCGGCGCCTATAAATAACCGCAGCCAAAAACCCAACCAAACAGTGTCTCCTGCCTGCTGTGCCGGGCCTTGAGAGGGATGTCCCCTCCGGCCACTCTCGCCACCTGGAACACTAAGGATGCTCCCGGAGCCATATGCTCGTGTCACACGGCTGCGTCCCGACGGGGTCCCCGGGAGTGGAGCGGAGGGGGGGGGGGAAGGGGGATGAATAATGAGATGGGTGCCATGCATTAATGTAAAAACGAGACCCCGCAAGGTGTGTGTGGTGGCAGGTGATTGTTCGGAAACCTCGGTGGGACTGTCAGTAAACACGCGCCTCCCGCCGTGCGGAGCTGGGGGGAGAGGAGGAGAAAAAAAAAGATTATGGGATGGATTCTCTCCCTCCCTCACTGTTTTTTTTTTTTTCAATTTAGCATTTTTTGCACTGGTATTTCCTTCAGGACATGCATATCTAGTTCTTCTTGAAACCAAACATTGAAACCAAAGCGGCACCAGAGAACGATATAAAAAATGGTTCGCTTTATCCAATGGGTAAAAGCTGATGTGCCGTTCCACCTCTAGAACACCACGTATCGCAAAAATATTTTGCATTTATTGTTTTTGCATGGATGGTAACACTTTGAGCAGCCAGACGGATCAATATGCTGGAACTGTGTATTTTGATGCACCCTAATATATATATATATATATATATATATATAAGGTTATAGTTGCTGAATTGAATTCTACTTTTCACCTTCTTCACCTTCAACTTCAAGATCTTGAAAGAAAGAACCAGTATCTGTAATTATCTTTAATGTTAGTCATTCTAAGCCAGCTGGTGGATATATAAGTGTATAAGTGAGTTGATCTAAAAGTCGAGTTCTCCACTTGATTGACAGGCAAGTTTCATAAATGCTCGGTCATATAGGTGACTGGAATTCTAGTGACGGAGTTCCAGCTGAACTATTTTAAAGGCCAAGCTTCCTGCAAACCTCCAAGCAAAAGGCTTTTTTCGACATTATAGATATAATTAAAGCTTGGAAAAGCTTCTGACATGTAATTGCATAATGATTTTTCTGAAGCTTTTTATCCTTGCGTTATTACTGTATTCAACTTGTCATAAATGTCCAGCCGAATGAATGACAGGCGTGGCGTGCAAGGTGTTTGAGCAGCAGAGTGACCGCTACGAGCTCCACACGGGCTCGTCAATCAAACAGGCGCTGCGCTGGGAGAAACACAGGAGCTTTAACTTTAACGGGACGGGAATGAAATAGATGACGCTTTCAAAAGACATTATAGTCAACAAGGGCTGTCAGTTCTGGTTTTAGTGAGACATGCTACGACCACACACACACACACATCAGCTTGAGGGAGACATTTTAAATATTTGAGAATTTGACCATGAAAGCATAAGTTACTGCCTTGATTAATTTATGTATCTTGTTTTCTCTGGAACAGTGTAATACGATAAACATTTAAAGATAAACAATAGTGGTAAACATACAAGCTTAAGGTTTTATGGAACTGTGTTTACCTTTGACTTATCATCATCACAGCCTGTGGTTTCTGTTATCGTTCTTACGATCCGGGTGTATTCTCCCATCTTTACATCCGTGCAACTGAACGCTGTGTGTGTGTGTGTGTGTGATACTGAAGTGTGTGTGTGTGTGTGATACTGAAGTGTGTGTGTGTGTGATACTGAAGTGTGTGTGTGTGTGTGATACTGA
>NC_045164.1:28145796-28158296 GCF_900700415.2 Clupea harengus
ACACCCCTTATTTAGGAGGGAGAAAGGGTGAGGGTGAGGGGGGGGGTACATCAGTTACAACATTGCCACCCCCCACCCCCCCCCCCCCCTCCCCCGAACATTGCCACCCCTGGTAATTAACTGGGTTGTGTAGTTTGATGCTTTCTTGATTGAGAAACATGGTGACAAAAGGCCATAAAGCAAGAGGCTCTCTCTCTCTCTATCTCTCTCTCTCTATCTCTCTCTCTCTATCTCTCTGTCTCTCTCTCTCTCTTTCTCTCTCTATCTCTCTGTCTCTCTCTCTCTTTCTCTCTCTCTCTCTCTCCCTCTCTCTCTCTCTCTATCTCTCTCTCTCTATCTCTCTCTCTCTCTATATATATCTCTCTCTCTCTTTCTCTCTCTCTCTCTCTCTCTCTCTCTCTCTCTCTCCCTCTCCCCCTCCCCTCTTCCCCACTGACTTGAGGATTCAATTTTCACTCTCCGGCGGCAACCTGCGATTGGTGCTTCCGAATCAGCATCTCAATTCCTCCCATCCTCACACTCCTGACTCCTGAACACTTGCACTCGCAGTGGTTGCCTCTCCCTCTTTCCTCCCACCTCATTTCTCAAGATGAACTGCAGGGGAAGTGAAAAAGAGAGACGGAAAAAAAACAAAGAATCAAAGAAAAAGGAAGAAAAAATACATATGTATGCCGAAACTGTCTCTCTTTCACCTTGAAAAACACAATCAACACCTGTGACTGCAGCCTAGGCTGCTTCTGATTGGCTCATTTTGTGGATAAAAGCAGCTCCCCCACCACCCATCTGGGCTCCACGAGCCCCAAGCAGGTTAATGTTGCACTGGGGAGGCAGTTTATGTAGCGCTGCCCCAGTTATGGTCCTCACAGGATGGGGCGACTGGACTTAAAGGTGACCTGAAGGAGAGTCGTGGTCAGGGGGCGGGGTCATGGTCAGGGGGCGGGGTCAGGGACAGGGGGCGGGGTCAGGGGCGGGGGAAGCGGTTCGAGATGGCTCTGTGTACAGCATGCAAACAGTGCCTTGCAATGTTTCAGGTGTCTTAGGTCAGATTAGGGTCATTATTAGGTTAGATAAATGATGTCGTCTTGTATTTTTCATCTTGTTCCGGTATATCGGCAGGAATGTTAGCTAAACAGTTTGCCCGATCGTGACTGACTGCCACCAGTCCAGAACTGGCTTTGTTCACATTTTGATCGAATAGTGCTAAATCAATGTGGACCAAAGAGAATGTAAAGAACTGTGCACTTTCCCTTTAAAACGCTCATCGGACTAAGTAAAAGGAATATATGTCTAAATGTGCCTAAATATGTCCGTTCGACTGGACGGCCTCTGGAGACATTAAGCACATTTGCGCACTGCCGTGAAACCAGTTTCCTGAGAAAATGGAAATGAAAGTTTCAGTTTAAAAATGTTATGTTGCCTGATTGAGTGATGGTGCTAAAGTCGTTTGGTGACACGCGAGACAAATGTGACGAATTGGCCAGAGTTGGAGGTCATGCGGAACAGAGACGGAGGTCATGTGGAACAGAATATTTAGGTTCTGTTTACGTGTGCAGCTTTGGTCCCCAGTCGGCACCAGAACATTAATGATTCATTACTGCAATTAAGGTTAATTTAAAGTAGGTTTACAGCTAACACCGATTTACTATTCAATCAAACGTTATGAATGGAAGCCGGTTGTGGACCAGCAGAACTGGTCATTATTATTGACCTAATGTTTCCGGTTGACATATCTGCTTACCGTGCAGCTTATGAGTTTGTTAGTAATTGCTTGTTGTTGTTGTTCTTCTTAAGATTAACCTCTTTAAACGAGGCTGAGGGAGACAGCACAGCGGGTCTAGAGTGAGCTTGATGATTAATTAAAATAATTAATTAAAGCTCCACATCTACAGGCACTGTTGTAAGCCAAGTGTTTAGTGTTATTAAGATAAAAGGGCTCTAAACATATGGTTGCAGTTTGGTCCATTTTCCTTTGGTTGTTTTTAGCTTTGTTTTAGCGTTGTTTTTAGCGTTGTTTTTAGCGTTGTTTTAGCGTTGTTTTAGCGTTGTTTTTAGTGTGTGCTACCCTCTGATTCATGCAGGGTTAGGCGTTCCTGCATGTTCAAAACAAACAGCTCCAGCAGTGTTGCACCAGGGTCTAGTTTAATCAAGTTTGTGTGTGTGTGTGTGTGTGTGTGTGTGTAGGGGGAAATCCCCCGTAGGTGGCTAGGCAGCCACAGATTTCCTAAGCTGTAAAACAAACACTCCAAAATAATGATGACTTATCGAGGTTTCTTCACGCCAGTCATGTTCCCAGTGATTGCGTTTATGAGACTATTGGCTTTTTTTTAGCAGGGCCTGTTTTCATGTGTGTGTTTCACTCCCACATGGTCTGTCCAAACACCAGCTGGTGCCACTGATGCCTGTTTACAATACCAAAACCAAAAGATCTTCAACCACAGCCATTTTTGTAAAAAATAAAATGCACCTTCAAATGTGTGTGTGTGTGTGTGTGTGTGTGTGTGTGTAGGGGGAAGAGATCAAGAGACACACAGACGCGATCTCGCTCGCATGCCAATCCTTTCCTCAGCACTCGATGTTTTGCTGGTGTAGCGAAATGTCCCCTTCTTTTTTCTGTCCTCGGGAAGAAGGTCTGGGAGCACAGGGGGATTTATTGGCCCATTAAAACACATTGTCTGCTTTCTCTGCTGCGGTGGGGGAATGTGGCCTCCTAAAAGCAAACACCAGTTTGCGGTCGCTCCAGGGGGCTTCTGAAGATGAGCTTCCTGGTGATTTAGTGGTGAGGCGGTAAAAACTATACCCCAGTGAAACTGCAGAGCAAAATGGGCAGAAGGTCTCTTTTATTACTCTTTGCCCAAAATCTAATGGCTAAGAGTCCCCTTAGAGTCCACGTTAAAACTAGTCTGACTGAGAAAATTGCTCAAAAATGTATGACTGTATGCCCAGGCAGCAGATAACATAACATAACACCATGAACTTTATCTGCAGGGTGTGAGCACAGCGAGTGTGTCGTCCTTTTGACAGGAGGAATAGATGATAGGGTAGTTATACAGACCAGTGTCAGAGTGCACACACACCCACCTGAGGAAGGACAAAAGGAGAGATGAAAAAAAGATAAATAAATAATATAATGATAATGATAATAATAATAATAATAATAATAATAATGATAATGATAGTAATAATAATAATAATAATAATAATAATAATACAATAAAACCATTGCAGTAGATGTGCTTGATCAATCCAAGATCCATCGCCAGATCGAAATGACTATAAACAAATGGCAGTCATGCAGCCCTGTCAGTACAGTGAACTATAGATAGCTCCAAGACTAGCGATAGCTCCAAGACTAGCGATGAACTGTCAGTACAGTGAACTATAGATAGCTTCAAGACTAGCGATAACTCCAAGACTAGCGACGAACTGTCAGTACAGTGAACTATAGATAGCTTCAAGACTAGCGATAGCTTCAAGACTAGCGATAGCTCCAAGACTAGCGATGAACTGTCAGTACAGTGAACTATAGATAGCTTCAAGACTAGCGATAGCTCCAAGACTAGCGATAGCTCCAAGACTAGCGATGAACTGTTGTCGCTACACAATGGTAGTCCTTTGGGGGATCGTAGTCCCTCACATTGCGCATGCGTCATTTTGCGACACTGTCGACTGCTGTCGACAGCGAAGCCGCGCGCGCATGCGTCACAACGACAGATCCGTTTTCAATCATGGAGAAAAGCGACGAAAGCCAGTTTTTGGAAAACATGACCATTTATTTAAAAACAAAGAAGATGTCACAGTGGACAAAACAGATGAGGTGGAGGATCAAAAAGTCTCTCCCCAGTTTCGTTTCATATGTTGACGTAGAGCCTTATGCTGTTTGCCGTTTACAACATAATTAAATATAACATTAAATATACCCACATTATGCGTTAAGACAAGCCAGATATGTTGATGTTGATGTTGAGCCTTATGCCGTAAACCGTTTGTGTCTGAGCATGCGCAATGTGAGGGACTACGATCCCCCAAAGGACTACCATTGTGTAGAGACAACTGTCAGTACAGTGAACTATAGATAGCTCCAAGACTAGCGATAGCTCCAAGACTAGCGATGAATTGTCAGTACAGTGAACTATAGATAGCTTCAAGACTAGCGATAGCTCCAAGACTAGCGATGAACTGTCAGTACAGTGAACTATAGATAGCTTCAAGACTAGCGATAGCTCCAAGACTAGCGATGAACTGTCAGTACAGTGAACTATAGATAGCTTCAAGACTAGCGATAGCTCCAAAACTAGCGATGAACTGTCAGTACAGTAAACTATAGATAGCTTCAAGACTAGCGATAGCTTCAAGACTAGCGATAGCTCCAAGACTAGCGATAGCTCCAAGACTAGCGATGAGTGAGAGTCATAAATACATGCAACAGATTTGGTTCTCAGTAGTACCTTGTCTTGCCACCTCAGGCGAACCATCTGCCCCCTCGCCGTCCTGCACTTTCTTCACTGACTGGAGCCAAACAGCCAGAGAGGAGAGGAGGTGGGATCGGAACAGAATCACCCTGCATGTGTTCACTCCACTCAAGAATCAGAGCCTCTTGGTCTGTGAAGACGTTTAGGTTGTTTTTAATCCCTGCATCCTATATTGACACAGGAGTTTGAAAAGAAAGACACAGGTTTGCTGCTCTGTAGGGGTAATTGGCAGTTAAATAATGAGGGAAATAATTACGCACAGGATTGTTAGGCAATAAAGCATTGACACATCATTGATGCCAATGTAGTATTACTTTACAGCATATTGGCCGATGTAGTATTACTTTACAGCATATTGGCCAATGTAGTATTACTTTACAGCATATTGGCCGATGTAGTATTACTTTACAGCATATTGCTATCCACTGTAGTATTACTTTACAGCATATTGGCCGATGTAGTATTACTTTACAGCATATTGCTATCCACTGTGCACATCAACATAAAGTTAATATTCTTGCTCTGCATTACCAAAAACATTTAGCAATGTTGATGCAATTTCTGCATTGGTAAATTACAATACAAAGCAAGACACAGCACACACACTCACACACACACACACACACACACACACACACACACTAGTTCAAGAAGACATCGTGGGATCAGTCTGGGAGAGAAAAGCTAAGACAAAAGATTTTCGGGAGAGCTCTAAAATAATGTGCAGGGGAAATAAACGAAGAGGCTGCGGTTTCCCGTGTTATCGGACCACTGCTAGTATTTCACACACACACACACACACACACACACACACACACACACACACACACACACACACACTCACTCACACACACACACACTCACTCACTCACTCACACATACACACACACACACACACACACACACACACACGTCAGGGAGCTGCTCCACTCTCGCCGGCAGCTCTCCAGCAGCAGCAGCAGCAGCAGCACGCCAAACGACCTTGAAGAGACAAAGCCGAGACAACAAAGGTTCACCGGGCCCACTGAGCCTTCCCTCGACAGGGTGCTCGGGGAAGGGGTAAGTGTTCAGGAGTGACGGGGAGAGATGGAGGGTGGTGGATCAATAAGTGCGATGCTCTTGAAATTTGGTCAGGATCACTGATTCTTCAATAAATACAGCAAAAAAAAAAGAGGGGGAAAAAAAATCCTAATGACTGACAACAACAAAAAAGCTTTTGCTTGAAAACCTGGCATGAGTGAGTCACTGCGGAGCTCTTTTGTCGCAGGTATCAGCGGCGATTGAATCGGGGACATAATAAAAAGACAGCCTGACGTGTGTGTGTGTGTGTGTGTGTGTGTGTGTGTCTCTTCAGAAGAGAATCAGCTCAGTGAGAGACTGACTCGCTGCTCACGGCCCAGACACAGCCGGGTCAGAAGTGGCACATGGAACTCAAACTGGCATGGCTGTGAAGTACTAACAGTGCAAATGTCCTCTCTATGCACCTCTGTCTCTTTCTGCCTCTCTGTCTCACTCTCTCCTCTTGTCTCTCTCTCTCTCTCTCTCTCTCTCTCTCTCTCTCTCCTCCTGTCTCTCTCTCTCTCCTTCTGTCTCTTTCTGCCTCTGTCTCTCAGTCCTCCTGTGTCTCTCTCTCCTCCTGTCTCTCTTTCTCCTCCTCTCTCACTCTCCTCATCTCACTCTCTCCTCTTGTCTCCCTCTCCTCCTCCTGTCTCTCACTCTCCTCCTGTCTCACTCTCATCCTGTGTCTCTCTCTCTTCCTGTCTCTCTCCTCCTGTCTCTCTCTCTCTCCTCCTGTCTCTGTCTCTTTCTCTCATCCTGTCTCTCTCTCTACTCCTGTCTCTCTCTCTCTCCTCTTGTCTCACTCTCTCTCCTCCTCTCTGTCTCTCCTCTTGTCTCTCTCACTCTCCTCCTGTCTCTCTCTCTACTCCTGTCTCTCTCTCTCCTCCTGTCTCTCACTCTCCTCCTGTCTCTCTCTCTCCTCCTGTCTCTCACTCTCCTCTCTCTCTCATCCTGTCTCTCTCTCTCCTGTCTCTCTCTCTCTCTCATCCTGTCTCTATCTGCCTCTCTGTCTCACTCTCCTCCTGTCTCTCTCTCATCCTGTCTCACTCTCATCCTGTCTCTCACTCTCCTCCTGTCTCACTCCCCTCCTGTCTCCCTCTCTCCTCCTGTCTCTCTCTCCTCCTGTCTCTCTCTCTCTCTCCTCTTGTCTCTCTCTCTCCTCCTGTCTCTCTCACTCTCATCCTGTCTCTCTCTTCTCTTGTCTGTCTCTCTCACTCCTCCTGTCTCTCTCTCCCTCTCACTCTCCTCCTGTCTCACGCTCATCCTGTCTCACTCTCTCTCCTCCTGTTTCTCTCTCTCCTCCTGTCTGTTTCTCACTCTCATCCTGTCTCACTCTCATACTGCCTCTCTCTCTCCTCCTGTCTCACGCTCATCCTGTCTCTCTCTCTCCTCCTGTTTCTCTCTCTCCTCCTGTCTGTTTCTCACTCTCATCCTGTCTCACTCTCATACTGCCTCTCTCTCTCCTCCTGTCTCACTCCCCTCCTGTCTCCCTCTCTCCTCCTGTCTCACTCCTCCTGTCTCTCTCTCCCTCTCACTCTCCTCCTGTCTCACGCTCATCCTGTCTCTCTCTCTCCTCCTGTTTCTCTCTCTCCTCCTGTCTTTTTCTCACTCTCATCCTGTCTCACTCTCATACTGCCTCTCTCTCTCCTCCTGTCTCACTCCCCTCCTGTCTCCCTCTCTCCTCCTGTCTCACTCCTCCTGTCTCTCTCTCCCTCTCACTCTCCTACTGTCTCACGCTCATCCTGTCTCTCTCTCTCCTCCTGTTTCTCTCTCTCCTCCTGTCTGTTTCTCACTCTCATCCTGTCTCACGCTCATCCTGTCTCTCTCTCTCCTCCTGTTTCTCTCTCTCCTCCTGTCTCTCATCCTGTCTCTCTCTCTCCTTTCAGTCTCATTTGGCAGAGACAACTAATCCCAAGAGCTTTTTTGGCAGAATCATTCTTAAAATGAAATGCCTATGTGACTGATATTTTTCAGACAATTTAAATCAAAATGTGATGGTTGGGGTTTTAATTCGTTATATACAACCCTAACTCAATAACAGACTATAGACTGAACCTGTCGCTACCAGGGCGATCAGGTACTGTACACCCCCACAATTCAGTTCAATTGGTTACAAAATGTGAAATGTTGTAATCAACTTGAGAAGGAACATTGTACTTCATTGTGCCTATAAATACAAAATGATTCTGAAACCAAGTCAGCTACTTAAGAAAGCCTTATTCTCTAGTTCTGACGGCAGCCCAGAGGACCTTGACAAGAGCTGATCAGGTTTGGGAAAAGAGAACTTTCTGTTGTACTCAGAGCAAGCCAGTTGTGTGTGACATGTTAGATGAGTTGGGTCCTATTTATTATCAATGGGACATCCTTAATAGGATCCAACTTTTCAACACTGAGTAACTTCACAATCTGTTTGAAGTCAGCAGGAAAGTATCTAGGCAACTATGTTGTATTCATTACACAACAGAAATTGACAAAAACAGATCACCCCACCTCTTTCTTTTTTAACTCACAGTAGATAGTTCATTCTTGGTTACTGCTAGGTGATCCATGCCAACCGCTGCGTCTGGTTTCCATGACAGCGAGGAAGGAGCGGTCAGGTCTTCAGAAGTGTCGGTTTCTGTGGCCTGTCTCTGGACCTCTGATCACTAGCACACACACAGAGAGCCAGGAGCTTTATAGTGTGGATTTCTGGCAGTCCTTAGGAGCCTGAACAATGCTAGGAGTGAGCGCAATTGGTTTTGTTGTCGCTTTGCAACAGGAGTGTTTCCTGAGAAGCCATTACTGGCAGGTTTTTTTTTTTTCACCGCAGGCTTCCATTTGAGACGGACGTGGGTGTACAGCTCAGAGAACAGTGCCAAACGGGTTGTGTGTGTGTGTGTGTGAGTGTGTGTGTGTGTGTGTGTGTGTGTTACATTTGGCATTCTCCCCGTTGTTAAGCCCACCCAACAGGGGTGACTGTTTTAAAGATCACTGCTAAGCTGCTGTAGGTATTTGTGTAGACAACTTGACAGGTCCACATTGAACTAATGGACCTCTACTCCGTCTTTACAAGGTATAGCAACTCTCTCTGGCATAATTAATAATTATTCTAAAAGAAACTGCTGCATTTCTAATGCAACTTATGGGCAACTCTCCAACGTATTATATCTTTGCCACTGATAATGAATTTGAGTCTGCAGAGTTTGGTGAACACAACAGACTCTCTGATCCCTAGATGTCGGGGCCATTATCCATATACCTTCTCTTGGTTGCTTGCAGTTACCTGAGATCCATCAGTGAATGGAAAGGAATGTCCTCTTAGGGATCGTTACATTTAACTGAGAACCTTTCTTGAGAAAGCATTTTATACATTTCTTGAGAAAAAGTGTTCTAACACAGTCTAGCACAAGAATTTCAGTTTCAACAAATATAACAACCCTGCCACAATTAAGAAAAGTGTTATTCCTCAAATATTTTGAATGGCATTTAGTACCTAAATGAACCTTATTGTCAGTTATTATCATGGTTATACTTGATGTGATTTGTGATCACTGTGATCATTATTATCATCATTACATCCTTATCACAGGTTTCAAAGTAAGATGCAGAGATTGTAAGAACAAGGCATATTCCAATGCATAACTAGCCTACTGAAAACCCTTCTAAATAACTACCATTGACTCGGTGATGGAGAGGTGACTAGATTGATGGATTTATTAATCTTACTGATTTGACCAAAATCATGTGACCATGAGTTTCTTATCACTGTTATGAGTAAATTAAATCAGCCATGCCTATTAAAGAAGAGAAAACTATTAGATCTCACTTATAATATTTGTTTGTACCTTTGCAAATGTATTATAATACATGTATCATCAGCCATCTAAAACTTTCATCTTAATCCATTTGCCATAAATATACCGACATCTACATCTAGGTTTAGGGTTAGATTATAAATATACCGACATCTACATCTAGGGTTAGATCATAAATATACTGACATCTACATCTAGATTTAGGGTTAGATCATAAATATACCGACATCTACATCTAGATTTAGGGTTAGATCATAAATATACCGACATTTACATCTTACACAGGACTATAAAGGGTTAGGGTTAGATCATAAATATACCGACATCTACATCTAGGGTTAGATCATAAATATACCGACATCTACATCTAGATTTAGGGTTAGATCATAAATATACCGACATTTACATCTTACACAGGACTATAAAGGGTTAGGGTTAGATCATAAATATACCGACATCTACATCTAGGTTTAGGGTTAGATCATAAATATACCGACATCTACTGTACATCTTACGCAGGACTATAAAGTGTACACTGGAACAAAATCCACGCAATTCTGTGCATGAAATGTGAAAAAAATAAAAAAAATAAACCTGAATGCTGAACATTAGTCTGGAAACAGTGCTGGATAAGCCCCATTCCCTCCCCCTGTGGAGGTCTGGATACAGTGCTGGATAAGCCCCATTCCCCCTCCCTGTGGCAGGGCCATCTTGGTGAGGTTTCCCACTCTGAGGGGAGGGGACGCCGTGTCCTCTGGGCTCAGGAAGGAAGGAAGGAACACTTTACAGTCCATTAGCGGCGGCACGCAGGCGGGACGCGGTCCTCTCTCTGTGTTGTGACTCTCCTTGGGCGCAGAGCCCGCCTGAGAGGCATTATCTCAGGCAGGTAACACAGAAATCATGCCATGTTTCATCTCATCATACAAGCCCGGGCGCTGCCATTGGACAGAGAGAGGCACAGGGGCTGGAGGTGGAGGAACAGCACACAGTAACGCCCGCGCATCAGATAGAAACAACAGCGAAGAGACAGTGAAATGAGGCGGTGTGTGTGCGTGTGTGTGTGTGTGTGTGTGACGTGTGTGAGTGTGTGTGTCTGTGTGTGGTACGTGTGTGAGTGTGTGTGTGTGTGTGTGGGGGACGTGTGTGTGTGTGTGTGTGTGTGTGTGTGTGTGGTACGTGTGTGAGTGTGTGTGTGTGTGTGGGACGTGTGTGAGTGTGTGTGTGTGTGTGTGTGTGTGTGGTACGTGTGTGAGTGTGTGTGTGTGTGTGTGGTACGTGTGTGAGTGTGTGTGTGTGTGTGTGGGACGTGTGTGTGTGTGTGTGTGTGTGTGTGTGTGCGTGGTACGTGTGTGAGTGTGTGTGTGTGTGTGTGTGTGTGTGAGTGCAGTGGAGCGGTGTGTGTGTGTGTGTGTGGGACGTGTGACGTGTGTGTGTGTGTGTGTGAGTGTGTGTGTGTGTGTGGGACGTGTGTGAGTGCAGTGGGGCGGTGTGTGACTGATAGGTTTGCTTAGGGCGGCGTACTGCAGGAAGGGCCTCTGTCATGCATACATGAATACGACTGAAGAGCCACAAGAGGAAACACGCTTAAACGCTGATCTGGTGAACACCTCCTCACTCCTCCTCCCTCCTCCTCACTCCTCCTCCCATCCTCCCGTCCTCCCGTCCTCCCATCCCGTCTGCTCCGTGAGGGGCTGGTCCGAGCCAGGGACCGCTGACAGAGAGACGGGTGATAAGTGACAGTGGGGATAGGTGACTTTGGGCCCTTGAGGGGGGGGGGGGGGGGGTTGAAGACGGGAGGTGTCTGTGTGTGTGTGTCTGTGTGTGTGTGTGTGTGTGTGTGTGTCTGTGTGTGTCTGTGTGTGTGTGTGTCTGTGTGTGTGTGTGTGTGTGTGTGTGTGTCTGTGTGTGTGTGTGTGTGTGTGTGTCTGTGTGTGTGTCTGTGTGTGTGTGTGTGTGTGTGTGTGTGTGTGTGTGTGTGTGTGTCTGTGTGTGTGTGTGTGTGTGTGTGTGTGTGTGTCTGTGTGTGTGTGTCTGTGTGTGTGTCTGTGTGTGTGTGTGTCTGTGTGTGTGTGTCTGTGTGTGTGTGTCTGTGTGTGTGTCTGTGTGTGTGTGTCTGTGTGTGTGTGTGTGTGTGTGTGTGTGTGTGGTCCTCTGGGGGCCCACCTGTGTGTTGGCGAATGAAAGCGCGGCTGACAGTGATCTCGCCGAGGTACCGCCTGCTCGCTTTGATAAGAGTGGCGGAGCCGTCAGTCCGGGCGCCACATGAGACAGCCCTCCATCTCTGTCTCCAGACACACACACACACACACACACACACACACACACACACACACACACACACACACTCAGCCCTCCATCTCTGTCTCCAGACACACAACACACACACACAGAGACAGACAGACACACACACACACACACACACACACACACACACACACACACACACACTCAGCCCCCAATCTCTGTCTCCACCCTCCGTCATTCAGTGGAAGAAAAAAAGAATTGGTTAAAGGAAAAAAAAAACAACACAGAGAAATAACCTCTGCAGTCCCCCTGTTTTCTGAGATACAAGATAAATAATAAATATGACCTTGCCCTGGAAAATGATATCATCCGCACTACCCAGCAATCCAGCCTGTCTCTCCACCCCCCCCCCCCCCCACCCCCCACTCCCCAACCCCAACCCAATCCCCCCACCTCTCGCCGAGGACCACAGGACGGGACTGACGCTAAATAAAGTGTTACCAAATCCCACTCCACAGGGGAAAATAGGAATAAGGCAGCGAGACGGGGGCCCACACACACACACACACACACACACACACACACACACACACACACACACACACACACACACACCGGTTCAGAAGGAGGGACGTTGCAAAGTCATGGAGTGATAGGTCTCAGCCCAAGCTGCAGGGCAGAGTGAAACCTCCTCTGTTCAGTCCAGAGTGTCACAAGCAGCCGAAGCCTCTTCTGTACGGGGGCAACACACACACACACACACACACACTCAGAAGCCTCTTCTGTACGGGGGTGACACTACAACACCAGTTTACAGCCGAAGCCTCTTCTGTATGGGGGTAACACTACAACACCAGTTTACAGCCGAAGCCTCTTCTGTACGGGGGTAACACACACACACACACACACACACTCAGAAGCCTCTTCTGTACGG
>NC_045164.1:28165796-28173296 GCF_900700415.2 Clupea harengus
TATCGCATAGAATAAAACACATATCTGTTCTACTGTCTTTATTTCTTTGAAAATGTTGGTGGACCCAAACTCACCTTACATTTCTCCTTTTCGATCATTACCACACACAGACACACACACACACACACACACACACACACGGACCACACCTTTGTCGGTCTTGACTGCTGTGTAAATGTTTTTAACATGAAATAAAAATATAGAAAATATAGAAATGTAAATATTTTCACATTTGATTTGGATCTGAGCTGTGTTGTAATTCCTAAGAAGAACTGGATAATAAATGTTTTCTGTTGTCTGTTTCATTTTTTACTGTGTGGAATGTACCGTAGTGTTTTGACTCGATGAAAGCATGTTCTGTCAGCTTTATGAACTCCTTCATTGATGAAGCAGTATTTTGTCTCTGCAGTCACGAGGACAGTGAATGGGATATAATCATTTTGATTCGAGTCTGAGCCTAACCATAATCCTTTTAGTGACTAAGAGTCTGGATATGCACACACACACACACAAACACACACATATATATATATATTGTTCTGTTTGCTTTTGTGGTGTGTGAAATGTATTGCAGTGTGTTGACTATGTGAAAGCAATCTAAAATAAATGATCTCCATTGTGAGCAGTGTTAATTTCGTTGACGAAAACTATGACGAAAAATATTCGTTAACGACCTTTTTCCCGGGACTAAGACGAGACTAAGACGTGACGAAAACGGATCTTTATAAATAAAAACTATGACTAAATCTATTTGAACTTTCGTTGACGAGACGAGACGAGACCAAAATGTTGGTGGTTGACTAAGTCACAATAGTTTTTTTTTCTAAACTTGTATGCACATCATTGGTTGAATGTTGCCCGGTCCTGTATCTATCCCTCCTCCACTCCCTGAGATGCCCCGACATGCAAGTGACGCCCTAACAGACGTTATGATGGCTGAAGTTCAAGCACTCGGTACTGGAAGAAAAATAAGAATAGATATCTGGACAGTCTTTAATTATAACTTGATAGAAAATAAAACACAATGCACCGCAATAACCGGAGAGAAACCTTGTGGCTTCAAAATAGGTGGGAGGAACACAACAAGAGTCACCTGAAAGCGCACAAGACAACCCTGCCATTTATGCCAAGGTAAATGAGCTAGTAACTGTCAATGATAATTAGCTAATGTTAACTAGTTATTAGAATATAGTTGCCAACGTTAAGTTAACTTCAAAAGGGCAGTCGAGTGTATATGTTGTGTCAGCTTGTACAACTAGCTAGTCATTTTCGATTGAAACCTCCCGTTTGGCTAGGCAAATGAGTTCCAAAACGTTTAGCTAGCTAACGTTAGCTAACTATGAGGTAGCATAGCTAAGTTATACTAGCTATCGATTGCTAGCTAAGTTATACTAGCTATCGATAACTAGCTAGTAAACGCATTGCAGAATGGACTATAGGACAGGCCACGCATGACATTAATCAAGAAAAAATAAATGAATACGTGATTGGTTTACATATCCTTGTCTATTTATGCAATTGTTATTATCATTGGCATTACTTTCAACTATCAAACTATCTGTCTAGCTAAATATGTTGGTTATCAGATTGCACAGCAATTCATATGGAGGATATGTGGTTGATTTAACTAAGGCCAGGTAGGCATAGTAGTTGTATTGTGTTATCACATCATTTGAATCTTCAAAATCTAGACTTGATATTCTCTTATATTTTAATGATAATACTGTTAATTAAGTATTGCCTTAAAATTATTATTTACGTTGAATTCATTGGAATTCAGCTGTAGGCATATACCAAGAGATCTGTATTTTAGAGACTAATTGCATCCACAGTTTAAGTACTGCAAGCTTGACTATTATGCAGTTGTAGACACAACACAAGGGGTCCCCGGGCCTGAGAAGGGAAGTAAAGGAGTTTAATGTGGCTATAAGATGGACTTTTAAATGTGACTAAAACTAGACTAAAATGTAATGAGACTTCGTCGACTAAAACTAGACTAAAATGTTCTGAGTTTTCGTCGACGAAAACTAGACTAAAACTAAGGAGGATAAAAATGACTAAAAGTGACTAAAACTAATATGCATTTTCGTCTAAAGACTAAGACTAAGACTAAATCTAAAATAGCTGCCAAAATTAACACTGATTGTGAGGGAGAGGCTTGAGTTCATATATTCAATAAATGAGCTCCATTGTGAGGGAGAAGCTTGAGTTCATATATTGAGGTACATTTGCTCCATGCATTCAGCCCAGACGCCATACGTTATACATTCAAGATATGTAGGTTTTATGATGGTGTTTCAATGCTATTTACATGACTTGATTGATTTGTTAAATATTACCAGCGCTTTAATGCGACATGTTTACATCCGAGTGTCGACCCTCTTTGGATGAATCATCCTGAACCCGTGTTTCATCAGAGAACAGCTATGAAGACACGGCTCATAACGACTGTGCTTCTCCCCTCACGGGCAACAGAGTGATGCTTTCAAACATTACAACATGCGACAGTAATATGGGGATTTGTGTGGGGGGGGGCACATTTATCATAATGTTTATACAGAGAAACGTTGACTTCAATCTTGCATCACAAACAAAATTGCATGAATTAAATACGTTAGGCTGACATTTGCTTGCTTGCAGCAAATGTTGCTGGGTTTCAGAAAGATGACAAACTCAAAAGTCTTAATTTTGATCAGTGTTGGGCAATACTAGAACTGAGCTGTCATCACAAATCAGGCATAAAAATTATGAAATACGTAACTTCTTTAGCCTTGCTGTCGGCAGTCAGAGGAAACACACTGACAATTATTATAGGCAAAAAATATATACTGTGACTCAGTCATAAACTTTATTGTTAAAGGATGCACACACACACACACACACACACACACACACGCACACACGCACACAGATAAAAACACACACACCAACCCACAGGCACACACACACATGATACCCTGTTTAACGGCCATTGTCCTCACAGTGTGTGTGCGTGTGTGTGTGTGTGCGTGTGTGTGTGCGTGTGTGTCATGTCTTCTGCACTCCGGCATGTGATTTGCCGCTGTCACTCCTGCTGCTGGGACTTCATTTAGCATTCCTCCCTCCTCCTCCTCCTCCTCCTCCTCCTCCTCTTCCTTCTCGAGAGGTTACATCTCCAACCCTCCCAGGAGGCGCGGATCTCGAGCCATCTCCTCTGCTTTACGCCTGGAAGTACCCTTGGCTAATGTATTGTCTTGTGTGTTCCCCGCGGTGGATGATGCATTACCATGGGGCTTTATCGCCCATAAATAACTGTGGAATGTTAAAAGCCAGCTGAATGGCAACATGGGGACCGTCTCTCCCGGAGCTCAATACCTTTTTCTCTTTCTCTCTCTTTTTCTGCCAGTGCAACGCTGTTTGTGAGGTAGTTTATGAAAATGTGATAGCTGAAAATAAATGGGAGGAATTGAATATATATATATATATAAAAAAAAGTACACAGAAATGTACAGTGTATGTGTGTGTGTTTGTGTGCATGTATGCAAAGTGTGAAAGTATGAATAGCTTGGAAGATTGTGCGATATGTATAATACAAATATATATAATACAGGCCTATAGATCTTTCTATAAGAGACATAACAAACTGTTTAATACACTACTCACATTGCGACCAGGTCAATACTTGAGAAGAAAAATGGCACTGCAATTTCTTCACTTAGGTAATATTTTATTTGTTCATTTAATTTTTCAAAACTATTTTTCATAATAAATTTTTACTTTGAGGTCAATAAAGAATTGCCACAATCGAACATAAAATACTGTAGAAAAGAACAGCACGGATATAAATAAAAAAATAAAACAAACAAAAGAATTCAGATTTGCGGTTTTAATCATAGCTTTAGTTTCCCCCTCCACATCCTCTTTCTGTGTGCAGTTCTCAGGGAGGCGGGACAGATGGAGGGTCAGGACAAAAACAAAAACACGAAAGGACGGACTTGGCCACCTCTTCTCTCCAGCGTCGGCCGCAGCGAGCAACAGGAAACCATTCAAAACCACTTTAAAACCACATACAGTGACAGGGCTATCTCTCACGCGACGAGGAGTCTCACAGAGGAGTCATTTAAGGGGGGCGGGACGTGGGACTTAGGCAGTGGTTTTCCGCCCGTAACCATGACACAGAGTTTTAATGACCTCTGACCTCGGGTCATCTTTGCATTGCCTTGGTCACGTACGATTAACAGGTTGGGATTATCTATATATTTTTTTTGTATGTGTATATAAAAAAAAGGTAGCAGGAGTTTGTATTTAGGGGAGAGAAAGTAACAATGCAACTGAAAATGTCATCTGCGGATGTCTTCGTAAAATTGTCTATACCTAGCAACACTTAAGTACATTTACTTGTTTTTTTTATTCTTTTTGTGGTTTTATTAGTAAAAAAAATGGTTGAGGAGGAGCAGATATAGTTTGCATCGTCTATACAACAGGCTATAAAACACCACTTTGTCACAGTCCAGAAAGCACATATAGATGTGGTTGGTTGTACTGTATAGAAACATATGGAATAAGATACTTTTGCGTGCATGGAGTGTTTCCAAATGATCATTTTCAGACACCCAGATTCGGCGTAAAATCACGAGCCATACTGTAGGTTTCACCGCTGGAACAGCTAAGGCCTCCATGCTTCTCCTCCGTGACTTGATCCCAGTACTTGACAAGTGTTCAGCCTCTAAAGTCATTCTCCAGTCCCTTCTTTGCACCTTGGATAGATCGCTCAGCAGGCCAAACAACAGTTCGTGTTGGCGAGCGCTGCCACTATGAAAAGTGCAAATACTTTGGCTGATTTCCCTTGAACCCATACGGTAGGTAGCGTCTTAGTCCTCTCGTCTTCTGCAAGTGTTTTCGGTGGTTGTGTTCGCCATCACTTCTTTTAGCGTTGTTTTGTTTTCTCGGTCGCTCTCCTTTTTTTCTCATTAGAAAAGAAAATCCCAGCAACACAAACACAGGCAAAGGAAATGAATACACTGACAGTTAGTGAGACTGTGTCCCTTCCTCTCTTGCCTTTTCATACACAAGAGGGAGAGATTGAGTTTCTCCAGGCTGTGGAATACTTGATATTTGATATGGGTTTGGTTTGGTAATTTGGCTCGTCAGTCAAGTCCAAGGTATTATTTTAGCTGTCTTTGTATTGATATCAGTCAACTCCGGGGGTGAAGTTTATTGTCTTTCACTTGTGAAACTGTCTGTTCAGTTTTGGACTTTTATGTGGACAGAGGGCTTGACAAGAATATTAAATAAAACCGTGTTTTATTCAGTATTTTTTTTCTTCCCATTTGCACTTTATGGTGTAACACCATGTTTTCGATAAAATGAGGACCAAATGTTTATTTTTTTTTTTCATCATCAATGTTTATGTTTCGTTCCATTTTTGCTCTGTTTTTTTTGTAATTATGATACACATGTAGGGCCTTGCGGGCCTCGGCTTAAGAAAAGTCTGGGAAACAGGTCCATGGCAAAAACCCCAGAGCTGGTGCGACCGCACGCGATCACACATAGTACTCCTTGTCCTTATTCTTCTTGCCCTTGCCGGAGGGCTTGGCGCTGCTGTTGGCCGGCTTCTCTTTGACCACGGTGCCGTTGGACTGGGCCGTGTTGCTGATGTAGTTGCGGCTCTCGTCCACGCTGTAGGAGCCTTCGTCGCGGTTGCGGTACTTGTACATGGCGTAGAGGAGGATGAGGATGCACAGGGCCGCCGCCGCCACGATGCCCACCACCATGCCCGTGGTGCTGCTGGACTCGCGGAACACCTCCGCCGGCGGACCCGGGTACAGCTTGCCTCCGGCGCTCGTTGGGTTGGCTGCAGCACAAAGGGAGAGAAAGACAAGATGGATGGAGAGGGGAGGAGAAAGAAAAGATGGATGGGAGGGGAGGAGAAAGAGGAGAAATGGTTGTTATTGACTGAGAAGGACATGTTGGCCCAGGCTGCTGGAGAAAGAGCTCATTGGCTACCCTGGAAGGCTGTTTGACAAGAGCGCTGCTCCAAAACAACTCTCTCAGCACGAACGCGCCCGCAGCCACTGCAGGTGATCACTCTTCTCCCCCCCCCCCCCAGCACATCTCTCTCACCCCCCCCGAGATCACTCTTCCCCCCCCCCCCACCTCAGCACACCGCTCATACCTCTCTTCCTGACACACATCCTGTGTGGGCACATTATTATTATCATCATGATTATGATCATTAACAGGAACACCTCTGATGCTATTCCTCATTACTCACACACACACACACACACACACACACACACACACACACACACACACACACACACACACACACACACACACACACACACACACACACACACACACACACACACACACACACACACACACACACACACACACACACACACACACACACACACACACACACACACACACACACCCTCATTCCTCCATCTCAGAGCTCTCTTTTGCCTTCCATTATCAGCAACCAGCCGAGCTGCATCTTCTGTTTCAGCTCAGATTAATAAAATAAAATAAAATAAAATAATACTGGCCCCGTGAGCCTCCCTTCGAACACAGACGGCACACTACTCTACAGCACCGTGACGTGAAACGCAGCGCCCCCGAGCACCCAAAATGACTCACATATGTATGATTCAAAGACACGCTGTACAAGCAAAACATGTCACTATGATGCAGAAACTGCAGGCGAGAAAGCCAGGGCAGCATCATCGGCGGGAGCCCCTGGTTCCCTGCTCACCCACAGCAGAATGGGGCTGGCCTCCCCTTAATGAACTCTAAATGTTTGATAAAGGGGGGATTAATGTCTGAGTGGCCTGTGCTTTGGGATCCATTTGCCAGGCTGAATGGGAGTCTGATTACATATCAGTGAGGCCCCCTATTATGTACGAGAGTCATCCAAATTATAATCCGGCTCCCATCAAGTCTGATAGCTCTCTCTCTCTCTTCAATCCCCTCTCATCACTCGCTCCCCACTTCCCCTCTGTCTCTCTCTCTCTCTCTCTCGCTCTCATTCTATCTCTTTTTCACTAATGCCCTCTTCAGATAAAGCACTTTTTTTTATCTACTCATCAATTCATCAATTCTTCCTCTCCTCCCTGGGTCCCTCTTTTACACGAACCAGCGCTGATTGTCATGGAGATGAGCGCCTTGTTCTCCCCCTGCCAGTGGACCTTCTCAGGGGAAGGGTCCATGACAGGAAAGTGCTATTTTTTTTTATTCAGCTATTTTGCGTGTATGGTGTCGAAAAATGTAGATAGTATTATACTAAAGGAATACGTGATGATATTAACAAGGAGTATTCTCTGTGTTTCTTTAAAAAAACACACATTTGACAACCCTTCTGCACATTGATGTCCCTCTTCTCTTGCTCTCCGTGAAAGACGACAGGTGAGTGTATGTATGTGCGTGTGTTTTCTTTTTTTTTGGGGTGGGGGGTACTGAATGTGAGTGGAGGTATGCTAACCAAGGCTAGCACACTCTCAAGGACGCGGGTGG
>NC_045164.1:28178296-28180796 GCF_900700415.2 Clupea harengus
CTGTGTGTTTGAGTGTGTCTGTGTGTGTCCCCTATGTGTGTGTATGTGTCGGATAGTTTGTAGTTTTGAGTCGATGTACACGTATGTGTGTCTGTGTGTGTGAGTGTCCCTATGTGTGTGTGTGTGTGTGTATGTGTGTGTATCTGTGCAGGCCAGACAGGGATATATACTGTGGCAGTACACACACTCCACCCGGGACAGCTTAACTCCACACCAGGGGTAAGGCAGTGGGAGTCTTCGCAGAGAAGGGCTGGGGGTTTTAACTTTGCCAGCTCAGTGACACATTCTGTAATCTGAGTGGATTAGTGTTATGGTATTGCCACATATCCCAGTGTAATCACCAGCTGCCAGCGTTCCTCCCGGGCGGATCAGCCCAGAGACAGGTCACTGTGCCGGGACAACAGAACCTCCACTGCAGCCTCCCCCTGGCCCGCCGTGCAGGGGGTATTAAGGCCACCCCTCCCTGCCTTAATTAACCACCAGGGTCCAGAAATGACTCCATACCTCCAGGGCTAGGGCTGGTCCCTGTGTGTGTGTGTGTGTGTGTGTGTGTGTGTGTGTGTGTGTCTGTGCTGGTCCCTGGCCCCTGGGTTGGGGCCGGTTTATGATAGACGTGCTCGTGGGAGCAGTGTGGTCACTTTATTAAAGCCTGCTGACAGTAAGCTTATCATGCTGCTGAGACAGCATCATGCACACACACACACACACACACACACACACACACACACACACACACACACACCCACACACACACACACACATACACACACACCCACACACACACACACACACACACACAAAAACACATGGCCACACACATGGCCACACACACACACACACGTACACACGTGTTAAAGATGTGAATATGTTAATAAATGAGATTAGCATGCAGGAAGAACAGAATGAGCAGTGCTTAAGTGATAAACATGCTGATGCGGTAAGTATGATGACTTAATCAGTTGTGTGTGAGTGTGTGTGTGTGTGTGTGTGACGAAGGGAGGCTTGACACAGAGAGAGTCCACGTCGGGGGCTAAAGGAACGGTGCACTTGTCCTTCCTAAGAAGACTTCTTAGCCTCTGAAAGAGAGTGAGAGCACCTCTGAGAACAATAGGACTCTGAACAGTTAGCTAATTACCAGAGACACGCTCCACAGTGTCCTCCACCTGAGAGGGTTTCTGATTCCTCACGAAATCTCAAGGTGAAGGATCGGCTTCCCAGCCTCTCTCTCTCTCTCTCTCCCTCTCCCTCTCTCTCTCTCTCTCTCTGTCTCTCTCTCTCTCATTTTCTGTCTGACTCTCCCTCTCTCTCTCTCTCTGTCTCTCTCTCTCTCTCCCTCTCTCCCTCTCTCTCTTTCTCTCTCTCTCTCTCTGTCTCTCTCTCTGTCTCTCTCTCTCTCTCTCTCTCATTTTCTGTCTGACTCTCTCACTCTCTCTCTCTCTCTCTCTCCCTCTCTCTCTCTCTCTCTCTCCCTCTCTCTCTCCCTCCCTCTCTCTCGCTCCGTAGCACAGCCTCTGGGTCTGGTCTAGTGCTGACCCGACAGGAAAGCCCTGGTCCAAGATAAAGACCTCATTACTTTTCTGCACACGCGCCACCCTCACAAGGGGTTATATGGGCCGCTACAGGCTTTTTATGGGAGCTTACGCAATTTATTGGCTCGTAAAAGAAAACGGGTTACGCTAACCGTCTCGAAACGGAAGGACAATTTTCCTTTTTTCCGCGCATGTACACGCATGCATATTTGCCTGTTTTACTTAGCACTCTGTTTGAAAAGAGACGTTTTGTCCATTAACTTAATGAGTGCATTCATTAGGAAAATCATCAATGTGCCTTATTACAGTATTTGAGCACGCGCTCAAGCGTTCAGAATGTAGAGGCTGGTGCAGAAGTTCTTTCAACGAGTCGCACGTCTGAGTTTTTCCCCCGTCTCTCCGACTCTGGAGTACTTCAGGATTAAACAATCATGCGAAATCACAGCGTTTCATAAGGAACTAAAACACCTTTTACCAAAACAGGCTGCCGTCCAGCCAGAGAACTTTTTTTTTTTCTGTTGTGTCCTTTTGAAGATTAAAAAGCTTGTTTTTTTTCTTTCTGTGGTTCCTTTTGAAGATTAGAAAAGGCTTGTAATTCTATATATCAGCGACATGGTTTGTGGCTTTGCTTCTTAACTCGAGCGTTTGCCCACGCAGACGCACAAGCGCGGCACAAGCGCGGCACAAGCGCGGCACAAGCGCGGCACAATCACTGTGAGGCTCTGTTCAGTATTTTATGACTCCATCCTTGATTCTGGCCCCCAACCATAATGTGCATTTCACGGATCATGGACCCACCCCCCACCCCCCCTCCCCCCCCCCATCCACCTTCCTGCCTGCACAGGCTGAGGGGGAAACGCCGAAAACACTCACACTCACCCACACTCTCTCTCTCTCTCACACACACACACACACACACACACACTGCCAAATGTTTACATTACATTTGTTTTGTTTTATGCGTCTGCAGA
>NC_045164.1:28190343-28205343 GCF_900700415.2 Clupea harengus
ATGTGTGTCGTGTGTTTGAGTGTGTCTGTGTGTGTCCCTATGTGTGTGTATGTGTCGGATAGTTTGTAGTTTTGAGTCGATGTACACGTATGTGTGTCTGTGTGTGTGAGTGTCCCTATGTGTGTGCGTGTGTGTGTGTGTGTGTGTGTATCTGTGCAGGCCAGACAGGGATATATACTGTGGCAGTACACACACTCCACCCGGGACAGCTTAACTCCACACCAGGGTAAGGCAGTGGGAGTCTTCGCAGAGAAGGGCTGGGGGTTTTAACTTCGCCAGCTCAGTGACACATTCGTAATCTGAGTGGATTAGTGTTATGGTATTGCCACATATCCCAGTGTAATCACCAGCTGCCAGCGTTCCTCCCGGGCGGATCAGCCCAGAGACAGGTCACTGTGCCGGGGCAACAGAACCTCCACTGCAGCCTCCCCCTGGCTCGCCGTGCAGGGGGTATTAAGGCCACCCCTGCCTGCCTTAATTAACCACCAGGGTCCAGAAATGACTCCATACCTCCAGGGCTAGGGCTGGTCCCTGTGTGTGTGTGTGTGTGTGTGTGTGTGTGTGTGTGTGTGTCTGTGCTGGTCCCTGGCCCCTGGGTTGGGGCCGGTTTATGATAGACGTGCTCGTGGGAGCAGTGTGGTCACTTTATTAAAGCCTGCTGACAGTAAGCTTATCATGCTGCTGAGACAGCATCATGCACACACACACACACACACACACACACACACACACACACACACCCCCCCCACACACACACACACACACACACACATACACACACACCCACCCCCACATCCACACCCACACACACACACACACACACCCACACCCAAACACACACCCAAACACACACCCACACACACACACACACACACACAAAAACACATGGCCACACACATGGCCACACACACACACACACGTACACACGTGTTAAAGATGTGAATATGTTAATAAATGAGATTAGCATGCAGGAAGAACAGAATGAGCAGTGCTTAAGTGATAAACATGCTGATGCGGTAAGTATGATGACTTAATCAGTTGTGTGTGAGTGTGTGTGTGTGTGTGTGTGTGTGACGAAGGGAGGCTGGACACAGAGAGAGTCCACGTCGGGGGCTAAAGGAACTGTGCACTTGTCCTTCCTAAGAAGACTTCTTAGCCTCTGAAAGAGAGTGAGAGCACCTCTGAGAACAATACGACTCTGAACAGTTAGCTAATTACCAGAGACACGCTCCACAGTGTCCTCCACCTGAGAGGGTTTCTGATTCCTCACCAGATCTCAAGGTGAAGGATCGCCTTCCCAGCCTCTCTCTCTCTCTCTCTGTCTCTCTCTCTCTCTCCCTCCCTCCCTCTCTCACTCTCTCTCTCTCTCCCTCTTTCTCTCTCCCTCTCTCTCTCTCCCTCTCTCTCTCCTTCTCTCTCTCACTCTCTCTCCCTCTCTCTTACTCTCTCTCTCTCTCTCTCCCTCTCTCACTCTCTCTCTTTCTCTCTCTCTCTCTCTCTGTCTCTCTCTCTCTCTCTCTCTCATTTTCTGTCTGACTCTCTCACTCTCTCTCTCTCTCTCTCTCTCTCACTCTCTCTCTCTCTCTCTCTCTCCCTCTCTCTCTCCCTCCCTCTCTCTCGCTCCGTAGCACAGCCTCTGGGTCTGGTCTAGTGCTGACCCGACAGGAAAGCCCTGGTCCAAGATAAAGACCTCATTACTTTTCTGCACACGCGCCACCCTCACAAGGGGTTATATGGGCCGCTACAGGCTTTTTATGGGAGCTTACGCAATTTATTGGCTCGTAAAAGAAAACGGGTTACGCTAACCGTCTCGAAACGGAAGGACAATTTTCCTTTTTTCCGCGCATGTACGCGCATGCATATTTGCCTGTTTTACTTAGCACTCTGTTTGAAAAGAGACGTTTTGTCCATTAACTTAATGAGTGCATTCATTAAGAAAATCATCAATGTGCCTTATTACAGTATTTGAGCACGCGCTCAAGCGTTCAGAATGTAGAGGCTGGTGCAGAAGTTCTTTCAACGAGTCGCACGTCTGAGTTTTTCCCCCGTCTCTCCGACTCTGGAGTACTTCAGGATTAAACAATCATGCGAAATCACAGCGTTTCATAAGGAACTAAAACACCTTTTTACCAAAACAGGCTGCCGTCCAGCCAGAGAACTTTTTTTTTTTTCTGTTGTGTCCTTTTGAAGATTAAAAAGCTTGTTTTTTTTCTTTCTGTGGTTCCTTTTGAAGATTAGAAAAGGCTTGTAATTCTATATATCAGCGACATGGTTTGTGGCTTTGCTTCTTAACTCGAGCGTTTGCCCACGCAGACGCACAAGCGCGGCACAAGCGCGGCACAATCACTGTGAGGCTCTGTTCAGTATTTTATGACTCCATCCTTGATTCTGGCCCCCAACCATAATGTGCATTTCACGGATCATGGACCTACCCCCCCTCCCCCCCCCCCCCCCATCCACCTTCCTGCCTGCACAGGGTGAGGGGGAAACGCCGAAAACACTCACACTCACCCACACTCTCTCTCTCACACACACACACACACACACACACACACACACACACACACACACACTGCCAAATGTTTACATTACATTTGTTTTGTTTTATGCGTCTGCACTCTGGCCAGCCTGGGGGGGGGGGGTCCCCACTAGAGGTGCTCTGAAGGACTGTCTGTCTGTCTGTCTGTCTGTCTGTCTGTCTGTCTGTCTGCATGTCTGCCTGTCTGTCTGCCTGTCTGTCTGCCTGCCGCTGGCGTCAGGAGTGGCACGGCACGACAGCGGACTACGACTACGGCTCACTCTGTGTTTTCCCAAAAGCAGGATCCGTCACAGTCCTCGCGGACTAATAAACAGACACATCGGGTTAGCATCAAAGTCAGCAAAAAGATGTCGTTGACATGAGGCTGAGATAGAAAGAGGGGAAAAAAGAGAGAAAGAGAGAGAGAGAGAGAGAGAGATAGAGAAGGATAGTAAGAGTAGGAGCGTTCAAATATAATTGCTGGGATAAATAAGGGCGTGGGGGGGCGCCGCCTTCGGAAGAGGCCTGACAGCGGAGAAGACATGAGCATGAAATCCTGTTTTCTCCGAGAACACATTTCATTAAAGCCGAACCCACCATGTGAGGCCTGTCGCGGGTAATCTCCAGTGAGCGAGGGGTACAGAAAATGAACGCAATTTGCAAGAATGCAGAAAAAAAAAACATCTTCAGCCAATACAGCACTTTCACAGTGGGAAAGATGGCTGTGCTGTTAACAGTAATTGTGAAAGGACAGGGGACACAGACGCAGGTCCTCCAGATGTGAGGTGTGGTCTGCCTCTATTAAGAAAGATTAATTCCACTTCCTGACATCTGAGCCTCTCCCAGACGAGCATTTCCTGTGTTGTGTCTGAGGCGTTGAGAACGATCGCAGCGTGTAGCCGACAGGCTAACGCCACACAGAATGCTAGTTCGTCTGCAGTGGGTCTGAGTTCCGAGACTCATGCAGAGAATGACTGAATAGCTTATTACTTGTGGGCAGTGACCTCTCATGCCACCAGTGTGTTGCGATTGTTTTCATTAATCTTAGAAATACTACAAAACAATATTTTATCATGATATATGTCTTTTCTTTTGAGCGGAGGCGGAGTGGGGGACAGCGTGTGCTTGTCAGTCTAATGATGGAATTTGTCACTTGGCATTTGATTAATCGCACAGACTCGTCCAAAGCCTTTTTCTCTTTTTCTCCGCTAGGAAAAAAAAGAACAAAACACATTAGCGCAAATGTCAGCTACATGGGTTTAATAGAAGGATGGGCAGAGGGGGAAAAAAAGTGGAAAAATTGTGAGAGAAAAATTGCAAATAATTAACCTTCACCTGCCTCGAAGCAATCAAAAATTGAAAAGAAGAGCAGAGCAAGGTATGATTTATGTAAACGCCAGTAGGTGAGTGTGTGTGTGTGTGTGTGTGTGTGTGTGTGTGTATGTGTGTGTGTGTGTGTGTGTGTGTGTGTGTGTGTGTGTGTGTGTCTCACGGCTCTCTAGAGGATGCTTACAGTGCAAAGAGAGGCAAAGATGAACCAGTTAAACTGGGCGACAGGATCACATATAATTAAGCTCTGAGAAAACGATGTTTACTTAATGTGTATCTATTTGTGATTATGATTATGATTATTGCTATATATAAACAGGCTGTTCCAGTTTCGGCGCTGGTAAAGAATACTGTAAGCTTTGCTAAGTAACGAATCCGCCACATCACACACAGAGCACGCGTCTTACAAAATGGATTTTTCTGTTACTGTCATTTCCTCTGCAATCAAACATCTGTTAAACGAGCAAACAAACAAAAACGCCTACACACACACACACGCACACACACACACACACACACACACACCCACACACACACGCACGCACACACACACACACACACACATACACACACACACACACACACACACACACACAGACACACACACACACACACACACACACACACTGGAGACGCCAGCCCCCGTGACAGAGAGGCGATGTACAGCACAGGTGTGGCGGGCGACCGAACAGGAAGTCTATTCACTGCTTCCCTCTCCAGCTCGACCCTGGTGCCTCTCGGAGTCTATTCACTGCGTCCCTCTCCAGCGAGACCCTGGTGCCTCTCGGCGATGACCTCTCCTTGTCACCCACTCCAAGGCTGGCCAGTGCTCGGGCAGCGGGCCAAAAGCTGCCACTCCTGATAGCGATCTCAACTGGCCCCGGTGGGCAGACAGAGAGCCCGGAGCGTGTGGCCGGGGCATTGACAGGCAGGCGTCTCAGGGGCGGGTTCAAGTGCGGCGGCAGCAGATGTTGCCTTTTGCGGCGCATCACAATACAATACGGCAGGCTGTGCTTGTGGTACGCTCTCCCCCAGAGGCGGGTGTGTGTGTGTGCTGTGGCGTGGCGTGGTGTGGTGTGGTGTGGTGTGAGAGGGAGGGGAGCTGCTTCTCAAGATCGGTAAAGAGAAATCAGCTTTGACAATGATAGAGAAACGAGAATCCCCCATTCCACTGACAATTACATTATGTTTCTAGGTCGTTCGTTTCCGTGCGCATGCCGTCTCTCTCTTTCATGCCTTCTGCTTTTGGGGGACTTGTCTGACTTGCACATCTGGCTGTCGGCGCGCGGCCCAGATGTTTGTGGGGGGGGGGGGGGGGGGGGGGGGGGGTGTTTTAAAAGGTCATCCTGACAGCCCGTCCACCTTCCACCACACATAGCTTATGCCCTCCCCAATGGTGTTCCTGTATGTCTGTGTGTGTGTGTGTCTGTGTGTGTGTGTGTGTGTGTGAGTGTGTGTGTGTGTGTGTGTGTGTGTAATGTAAGTGCTTAGTCTGGCTGCTGGTCTTGGACACTCAAATGCCTAAGCACTGTCCATCCACCCTGCAACTCTGTCTGTGTGTGTGTGTGTGTGTGTGTGTGTGTGTCTGTGTGTGTGTGTGTGTGTGTGTGTGTGTGTGTGTGTGTGTGGGTGTGGGTGTGGGTGTGTGTGTGTGTGTGTGTGGGTGGTGGTGGAAGCTGAGATTGAATTTACTGCAGTGTGATTTAATCTGGGCCTTGGTGGAAGATTAGCACCCTGCTGTGCAGTCGCCTTGGGGGGGTTCCGGCAGCGTCGGGGTGGGGGGGGGGTGTGTGTGTGTGTGGAAATAAAGCATGGCAATAAGTAAGCAGGACCAGATCGATATCGCTCGATCGCTGATAGCCAGGAGTCGGCCACGCCACGGCAGGAGTCGGCCATGATCTACGGTGTGCTGTGCTGACTGCGGCACTGACCTTGAGGCACAACACAACTCGGGGACAAGAGCTTAGCCCGCCTCTACAACAGCTAACATTCACTCCACTACAACAGCTAACATTCACTCCGCTAGAAGAGTGCTTCCTAACAGTCACTCCGCTAGAAGAGTGCTTTCTTATATTCACTCCGTTAGAAGAGTGCTTTCTGACATTCACTCCGTTACAAGAGTGCTTTCTAACATTCACTCCGTTACAAGAGTGCTTTCTAACATTCACTCCGCTAGAAGAGTGCTTTCTAACATTCACTCCGTTACAAGAGTGCTTTCTAACATTCACTCCATTAGATGTCTGGCCGTCGTCGTATGTCGGTTCTTTAACAGTTTGGAATTCATACCCCAGTTCTTATTACAAAGATGCCAAAAGCCAGTGTTTTTTTAGATATAGAGTCCGCAATTTTAATCCGGAAACACTTTCGTGTCAAATTCAGGTAATTGCTCCTCACTGTCCGACCTAACAGAGAACACAGAAATACTCAACGGTAGCACCGTGATTATCTCCTGTTTGTCGGTACTATTCAGAGGAGAGAGCCTCTCTGCCCACCCGCCCACTTGGCTCTCGCTCTGCAGCCTGGGCAGCCGGTGGATCCAGTCCTTCACGCACCGCTGAGCCATCCGACACACGTCGTCACCCACTCCACTGGGTGTGTGAGCG
Organism: Clupea harengus; assembly: GCF_900700415.2. NCBI lineage: Eukaryota > Metazoa > Chordata > Actinopteri > Clupeiformes > Clupeidae > Clupea > Clupea harengus. The sequence continues at coordinate 28,196,794 of NC_045164.1, forward strand.
GGCCCTGAATGTAGATATTAATCAGTATGTGGTGTTAGACAGCTGTCGCCATGGCAGCTCCCACAGACGCTGTCAAATCTCACAGCTGATCGTGGACTGAACTCTCTCTCTGTCCTCTCACAAAAGAAAGATGGTTTCTTCTATCTATCGCAAAAAGGGGGTTTGCACTGAATCTGTCGCTTTGTCTAATGCTCAGCTGTTTCGAGCGCACACCGGCGACCTTGTCCGGGACACAGCTGCGAGACACCTCCTTGCTTTTGACATGGTAAACAAGCTCATCAAAACGGAGACAGGACAACCTTTGAGGGCAGACTGTAGTATCGGCTCCTAACCAGCGACTCCTACTATCGCCACTGCCGTTGCTCACAGCGACCAGTCTCAGTTGTCTGTCAGCGTTAGGTGTACCCGACAACGGCCTTCATCAGTTCCCCCGCCCCTCCCCCCCCCCACCCCCCACCATCTGACAAAGGCGGCCACGGCCTAGACTGGCAGACGTCGGCGAGCCGACGGGCCGACATTAATTTAGTCTGGGCTTTATTGCCGCCAGCAGATCGATGGCAGAGTGGGAGAGGCCTTAAGTCGAGGCTCTTAATTGTTCTCCCTTCTCCCACCCCAGGCCTGTTTATGTCTCGTCTGAGAGCTCCTTATTCTGAGCAGGGCACCTCGGGGAGCACTTCACACTCAAGGATGTTAGTTTACATGCACACTAACACACTTAACACACATATAGACTCATCAAAACATTTTCATTAGATTTCTATGTATATATTATTACATATTCATGAACGTTCCGTAGTTCGTAATAAAAAAAGCCTCTATGATTTATTTGATTTTTTTACAGAAGTTGTAGTACAACCTGACAGTTGTTTTAAAGGGCCAGATGTGTGTCTCTCTATATACGTATATATATCTGTGTGTGTGTGTGTGTGTGTGTGTGTGTGTGTGTGTGTGTGTGACAGTTGTTTTAAAGGGCCAGATGTGTGTCTCTCTATATACGTATATATATCTGTGTGTGTGTGTGTGTGTGTGTGTGTGTGTGTGTGTGTGTGTGTGTGTGTGTGACAGTTGTTTTAAAGGGCCAGATGTGTGCAGCCATAAAACAGCGTCTGGTGCGGTGGCCTTGAGTAGAGTGGGCCCTCTCGAAACACACCACCCCTTACAATGACTCCAACACAGTGTAATCTACCGCACATAAAACAGTGTATAAATGAACTACAGAGTTGGCCTGAGTTTCATTTATACGAATACATAATAAACATTTCATGATGATACCCCTTTCAATAAAACTTGATCTACGTAACGAATGCTAATTAAACAATTAGATGACTGTGCAGGATGTTCCCAAGCCGAGTAAACAAGTGCTACGGCATTGTGTGTGCACAGATCCCCCCTCAAATACATATCTCTCAAAAAAAAGATGGGCTTTGCCGAGGGATAAACTGATTATCTTTTAATCCGGCTCATATTTCTCACGTCCACGCCTTGAAATCCATACTGTGTGTCTCTTGTGCATTGTGAAGCGTCAGGTGAGGGCTGGTAATGCATTGAGACTGGCACATTTGAACCGGACAGGAGCCAAAAAAGGAATGACGCTTTGATGTAACGCAACATATTGTCTGTCTGATCTTCTCTTAGCTCCCCCTTCAAAGGAGCTCCTTCTCCCCGTTCCCCTCCCTACCTGTCATCTCAGTGAGGAGTCCGCATCCTGACTGGAAGTCTCACGCTAGTGCGCCGCCGTCTCAGACGAAAAAAACTAAGTGAGGGGAAAAAAGGTAACACTTGCAAGAAGAGGGTTTTGTTTGGGTTGGAGTGTGGGGAGGGAGGGAGGGAGGGAGGGAGGGAGGGAGGAGAGTGTTTGTTGTTTTCCTTGAGAGCAGTGTACACAGCCCTGACACACACCTAACGTGCACGTCAACAGTAATCAGCTCGCATAAACACAGGCGCTCGTGCGATGAAGACAACAGAGCCGACTCGCTCACGCACTCCCTCTCTCGCTCGCTCACGCACTCCCTCTCTCGCTCGCTTGCTGCCGAGCATAATTAATGACGACGGGGACCCGGCAGGCCGAGCCGAGCCGAGCCGAGCTCGCCACTCCTCATTGGCTGCTCCCATCGAAACCTAGCCCTATCACCGTCAAGCCCAACCTCTCTGCTTCTTCTGTGGGCAGAGCGGATAAAGGAAAAAAAAGGAAAGGAAAAAAAGAGCGTGGAGGCCTTATGTGGTGCAGTTACACGGTGAGGTGAACACAGAGAGAGCATGGAGGAGCACGTCCAGAGTGTCACCAGCCACCATGAGAGGCGGTGAACACGGCTCAGAGTGCTCTGACTGTCCTTGGGGGTGTAACGGTGGATGGGAGCGGGGTGTCAGACGCGAGGCTGTGGCGAGGTTTGAGATACACAGAACAGAGAGAGAGAGAGAGAGAGAGAGAGAGAGAGAGGGAGAGAGAGAGAGAGAGAGAGAGACAGAACAGAGAGAGATAGAGAGAGAGAGAGAGAGAGATACACAGAGAGAGAGAGAGAGAGAGAGAGAGGGAGAGAGAGAGGGAGAGAGAGAGACACAGAACAGAGAGAGAGAGAGAGAGAGAGAGAGAGAGAGAGGGAGAGAGAGAGAGAGAGAGAGAGAGAGAGACAGAACAGAGAGAGATAGAGAGAGAGAGAGAGAGAGATACACAGAGAGAGAGAGAGAGAGAGAGATAGAGAGAACAGAGAGAGAGAGAGAGAGAGAGCGAGAGCGAGAGAGAGCGAGAGAGAGAGAACAGAGAGAGAGAGAGAGACACAGCGACACACCCAGGGAGAAGTAGTAATAAAAAAGATGACTAACCTAACCCACCTGAGCTCGGCTCGCACGGATCGTCGTCCTCGTCGTCGCTGTCACTCGGGCACTCTGCGGAAGCCACCAGCAGGTCGTCTGTCGTCTGCAACACACACACACACAGAGGTGAGGATGTTAATACAACAGGCCAACACAAACAAACAAACAAACACACAAACAAACTCAGGAGGCTGACGAGTAACATACACTTTTTGGCCTTTTTTACCTGAAGGACGGACGTTTTTTTATCATGTCCCCCTGTCTAATATCCTCACACATTCCATCCCTTCATGATCCCACACACACACATATAAACACACACACACACACACACACACACACACACACACACACACACACACACACCACAGGGATTATTCACGATAGTTAGGATGACTGAACGAGCGGCAGGGACAGCATGTTTGCAGAGATATGGATACATCAGCTGTAGTTTACTCTTAAAATAGACACTCCTTCCTAGAGGAGGACCTCTCCTTCTACATCTGTGTACCCTAAAGCTTGCGGAAGTGGCGCGAATGTAAATGTGATTTGCGGTGCGTGAGGCTGATATACAGCGGCGGCTGTGCAGATGGCGGAGCCAGTGGATCCTGGAGTGCCACATCCATCACTTTGCCCCTGTGATTTGTTTTTCCTGGCGGGAGATCCTGGCACTCGCTACTGACGGGCAGAGGTGCAGGAATCGATACACCGCCTTCCCTCCCCCCACACACACACACACACACACACACACACACACACACACACACACACACAATCCCTCTGCCCTGGGTGCTCTTTTTACCTTTCTGTCTCTGTACACACTCACTTGCTTTCTCCCTCTCACAAAGGCACACACACACACACACACACACACACACACACACACACACACACACACACACACACACACACACACACACACACATACACACACACACACACCTTATCTCTCCATCTCCCACTCCACTCTCTGACTCAAACAAACCCAGACTGTGTTTGCACATTCTGTCTCATTTCCTCTCTCTCGCTCTTCTTCTTTCTCACACACACACACACACACATACACACACACACACACACACACACACACACAGATAGACTTACACACAGAGACCCACAGACAAAAACACACACACACATACATACATAGACACACAGGCCTGCGCACCCACACGACTATACACACTCTCCCTTTGTTGTTCTCTCTCACACACACACTCTCTCTCTCTCTCTCTCTCTCTCTCTCTCTCTCTCTCACACACACACATGCGTACACACACTTTTCTCTCTCTTCTCTGTTTCATGTGTCTTCTCCTTCCTGCCTCTCAGGCCTGGAGTGCAGTAGAGATGGATGGAGATCTGCCTGTCAGCATCACACACCCCTCTCTCTCTCTCTTGGTCCCACCTGTCACACACCCCTCTCTCTCTCTCTTGGTCCCACCTGTCACACACCCCTCTCTCTCTCTCTTGGTCCCACCTGTCACACACCCCTCTCTCTCTCTCTTGGTCCCACCTGTCACACACCCCTCTCTCTCTCTCTTGGTCTCCGCCTGTCACACACCCCTCTCTCTCTCTCTTGGTCCCACCTGTCACACACCCCTCTCTCTCTCTCTTGGTCTCCCCCTGTCACACCCCTCTCTCTCTCTCTTGGTCTCCCCCTGTCAGTAGCACACACCCCTCTCTCTCTCTCTCTCTTGGTCCCACCTGTCACACACCCCTCTCTCTCTCTCTTGGTCCCACCTGTCACACACCCCTCTCTCTCTCTCTTGGTCCCACCTGTCACACACCCCTCTCTCTCTCTCTTGGTCCCACCTGTCACACACCCTCTCTCTCTCTCTCTTGGTCCCACCTGTCAGTAGCACACACCCCTCTCTCTCTCTCTTGGTCCCACCTGTCACACACCCCTCTCTCTTGGTCTCCACCTGTCACACACCCCTCTCTCTCTCTCTTGGTCTCCCCCTGTCACAGCACACACCCCTCTCTCTCTCTCTTGGTCCCACCTGTCACACACCCCTCTCTCTCTCTCTTGGTCCCACCTGTCACACACCCCTCTCTCTCTCTCTTGGTCCCACCTGTCACACACCCCTCTCTCTCTCTCTTGGTCCCACCTGTCACAGCACCCCTCTCTCTTGGTCTCCGCCTGTCAGCATCACACACCCCTCTCTCCCCTCAGCACACACCCCTCTCTTGGTCTCCCCCTGTCACAGCACCCCTCTCTCTTGGTCTCCCCCTGTCACAGCACCCCTCTCTCTTGGTCTCCGCCTGTCACAGCACCCCTCTCTCTTGGTCTCCGCCTGTCAGCATCACACACCCCTCTCTCCCCTCAGCACACACCCCTCTCTCCCCTCTCTTGGTCTCCGGCTGGGGATTCTGCTCAGGAGTGAATCCAGCAGCGGTACTCCAGCGGACTCAAAGTCATCTGCAGTATTCTACAGCTCAGTATTCAACAGCGGTATTCTACAGCTCGTAGCACAGGGCACTGGCCAGCCTGAGAGGAGCGCTGTTGCTATGGGTCAGTTCTGTAATGTGGATCTGGCCTGCACACAGGGTCAGTTCTGTAATGTGGATCTGGCCCGCACACAGGGTCAGCTCTGTAATGTGGATCTGGCCCACACACAGGGTCAGTTCTGTAATGTGGATCTGGCCTGCACACAGGGTCAGCTCTGTAATGTGGCTCTGGCCTGCACAGCATCCCATAATATTCTCATTCATGACACAGCTCCATTCTGTCCCAGCGCTGACAATCTGATGTACAGGTAAGAGAATGTCATGACAGAAACCCTAATCAAAGAAGAAGGCAAGAAAGTATCACACAAACACAGTGTACATAGTCACATAAGCACACACACACACACATACAAACACATACAAACACACACACACACACACACACACACACACACACACACACACACACACACACACACACACACACACACACACATAAACTCACACACACACACACATAAACTCATACATACACACACGGAAATGTGACGCAGTAAGTTTCAGTGAAAACTAGGAAACAGAGTTGACTGGAGCCTCAGTTGGAGTTCATTAATCTGCCAGTGTTTCTTAAAGTGCTGAAGCAGAGGCCTTGGGCAGGGAAGGCCTCATTAATCTGACTGCTCTTCCCACAGTGCCACAGCAAAGGGTAGAGGCACAGCTCATTAATCTGACTGCTCTTCCCATAGCAAAGGTAGAGGAACAGCTCATTAATCTGACTACACTTCCCAGAGTGCCACAGCAAATCTGGTCTGCCTCGGAGCAATGCAACAGGAAGGCCGACGGAGAGATCAGCTAGATCAGGCCCCTACCGCTGCAGAGACCTTACACCCACACACATAAACACACACACAAACACACATAAACACACACACACACACACACACACACACACACACACACACACACACACACACACACACACACACACACACACACACACACACATAAACTCACACACACACACACACACACACACACACACACACACACACACACACACACACACACACACACACACACATAAACTCACACACACACACACACTCACTAGATCAGGCCCTTACCGCTGCAGAGACCTTACACTCACACACAAACTGCTCGGAAAATAGAACCAAGTTCAGGCGAGAGTGAAAGGTTGATATTTTTATGTCTTAAAAGCGAGCAGCTCATCGCAAATGGTGGGCAAGGAATGGCAGACCATAAAGAGGCTATGCTAAAATGCAGACTAGCCTGAGGCCTTCGCTTTATAGAAAACAGCCGTGTAAACAACTGCTGGCAAAGACACACACAAAGGCTGGTGTTTTTGAACGCCGGCTAATTGGTATTTCAAATCAATCTCTCCAATCCTTTAATGCACAGAAGCAGACGGAGGAGAGCGGGGGCTAAATCTTTTTCAGACCATATTTCTCTGACAAGAGAATTCAATTTGGCCGGAGGAATTGAACGATGCTGACCTTGACGAATGACTTAGTCATTTTGCGATCGCTCCTGACCGCTAAATAAAAAAGCCTTCCGGACTCGGATGGGTGCACGAGGGCAGTCAGCACAACAGAAAAACCCTGTCACACACACACACACACACACACATTCCCCCCTTTGATCTGTTGAGACTGACAATCCTTCGCTCTTAATCTCAACTAAACTCTGCCCCCCCCCATCCACGAGTTCTTCCTCCTCTGGCCCCACACACACACACACACACACACACACACACACACACACACACACACACACACACACCATGGGATCACAACCACATCTCCGCTACTTTCCCCCCTTGTGTCAGCAGTCCGGTCCGGCTGCCTCCATGCTGTGTGCTCCTTCCCCACATGCATGCCGTGGAGAGCCACCGTAAGCACTTAGCCACTGCTCTTGTCTGCGGCCTTCTTGTCAGCGTACGAGGAGATCGAAGGAGATGCTTGGAGGTAGCTAGTGACTAGGTCAGCCGGTCGGTAGTTAGAACGTATTGAGATTTTTTTTAACACCTTAAATATTTCAAATTAAATGCAAAAAAAGGGTTTTCCAGCGGCTCAACAGTCTCACACACCTTCCTGTGTGATGACCTGTCTGAGTCTCAGAGGAGCACTGGGTTTATTTATTTATTTATTTATTTTTTTCTCTCCTGTTTCTTTCTTTTTCTACCTCCTCTGGTCTCTGTTGTTTGAAGTGCTGCACCGAGATGATGAATGCTCTCTGGCACATGGAAATGTCTCTTTGGAAATCGGCTGAAAGTCAAGCAGGACGTTTGAGGCAGCGCACGGCTCAAGTGACTCGATCCAAAGTCAGCTTCCTCCGGACGGCAGAGTCTGTTCAGAATGCTTTAGTGTTTGCTTAAGGTTTTTATTTAACCTCCGCTGCTGCTGCTATGTAGCAGTGACCAGTGCCACTTAACCTTTAACCCTTAACCTTTGATGAGAAACACTGTGGAAATATGCCCCCAGTTATCTACAGGTCACACATGTTTGGGGAAAGAGTCAAATACAGCATGACCTTGCCTGCGCTGAGCTAGGAACCCTGCCCTTGATTCTCTAAGGCTGTGGGGACCATTGTGGGAAGACCGTGTGTGTGTGTGTGTGTGTGTGTGTGTGTGTGTGTGTGTGTGTATGTGTGTGTGTGTGTGTGTGGTGTGAGAGTGTGTGTGTGTGTGTGTGTGTGTGTGTGTGTGTGTGTGTGTGTGTGAAGACCGTGGCCCCTGCAGAGTCTGTGCCGTGCGAAAGAATGGATTTCTTGAATTCCATAGATCTACACATTCAATGTTTTCTCAATGCCTCCTTGAATTCACAAAACAGGATGTACAATGACCCATCCTTGCGCTTACTTACTCCATTCACCTTTTTGGATTTACCAGAGGATATTTCACCCCCAAACGCCCGACGTAAAGACTTTGACACGTTCAATTCAAAAGTAAAAAATGCACATAGCTAACACAGCTTTGTACCGTGTAGACTCTGCCTTGTTGCTGGGTTACGACACAGGAAGTACCGGCCCGGCGGTTTGGATTCTTTGTTTAAACTGAGGACAAACACACACACACACACACACACACACACACACACACACACACACACACACACACACACACACACACACACACTCACACACACTCACACACACTCACACACACACACACTCTCACACACACACACACACACACACACACACACTCACACACACACACACACACACACACACACACACACACACACACACACACACACACACACACACACA
>NC_045164.1:28225343-28235343 GCF_900700415.2 Clupea harengus
TCAACTCTCTCTCTCTCTCTCTCTCTCTCTCTCTCTCTCTCTCTCTCTCTCACACACACACACACACACACACAACAACCAACATCCTCACAGCAGAATCACCACATCAATCACCAATCACCATCCTCACGGAAGAATCCAGAAGAATCTACACAACAACCAACATCCTCACAGCAGAATCACCACATCAATCACCAATCACCATCCTCACAGAAGAATCAACACATCAATCACCAATTAATCACCATCCTCACAGAAGAATCTACACATCAATCAACCAATCACCATCCTCACAGAAGAATCCTCACACCAATCACTAATCACCATCCTCATAGAAAAATCTACACATCAATCGACTTTGTTATTAGTGGGTACCTTGTCTTTACCAGGTCTCTATCATGATTTCTATGAGGCTCTGAACTTATGATTTAGCATGAAGCATTTCAATATATATCCAGACTAAACTCACTGTGTTCCTACCCGCGGGACGAAACAACCCTACACTAATAAACGAGCACGTCTCCTGCACCTCAGACATAACGTACACACAGCCGCTACACCCAATCTATGTCCACGGGGCTGAAAAGCAGCTTGACTTCTAACATCTCCCCCCTGGAGTGGAGGGACTGTAGGCCAACGCTCAATCTGCCTCCCTCAGACAGGGGGGGGTGGATGGATAAAGCTCTGCATGGGCGTGAGAGCGGACACACGGATGCGCCCTGCCTCTTCATCTGGAACACCACCATCTGGCAGCACCACACCCAGAGTGTGGCATGCCGTTGATTAGGTGCATATGCAAAGGCCTGTCACACCGAACACCTTCCCACTTTGTGTTTGCATGATAAAACAAAACAGTCACCGTGCGACTCTGATATGCACCGATTCTCAGCGTTAATGGAGTTAATATGAAACACAGCATCGGGGCTGTTCATCTACGTACAAAACAGTTACAGTTACAAAACACTTACAGTGTACTAACAAAACAGTTACAGTGCAACTCTGATATGCACCGATTCTCAGCGTTAACGGAGTTAATATATAAATAAAACACACAGTATTGGGGCTGTCCATCTGCAGAGTGCTGTTCTACCTGACGGACGAGGACAATATGCTCACGCTCAGGAACATGTCGACACCAAATGCCAGAGGCCTATTTACAGAGGGTAAAAAAAAAAAAAAAAAAAAAAGTGATTGATGAATCTAAAATGTAATATTACTGTAATATAAAATGAGATATTTTAGAGTGGAGCAGTGTTTTTGCAACAGCTCTGACATTGGCCATTGATTCCTCCTCTCTATCCTCTCACTGCAAGGGGCTTCGAACACGGCTAGGGACAGGAATGGGATGAAAGATATAAAGCCTTACTGCACGGCATCAAAGGAGTGCTTTTTGTTCAACAAATTGCAAAGTCTGAGCTCCCTTAATGAAACAAATGCATGAATTAAAGGAGACAGTTTAAAAGTGCTGTGTTCACACGCCGCGCGCGTTTCTGCCGAGCCGGACTGTTTGTTCACCAGCGGGGCTGTTAATATGCATGTGGGTCAGAGCTAATCACGACCACAACTTGGGGAGTGAATCGGGTTTTAATGATTACTGAACAAAACCAAGGAGAACACGGAGTCTCACAGTTGGATTTAAACAAATAAACTAATAAACAAATGAACAAATAAACAAAGCCGCCACATCACACAAGGACAAAACAACAAAACAGTGAATGTCAGCTGCACCCCCCACCTGAGAGCCGCCTGTGATGTTCTATCCAGCAGATAAACATGTGCTATACCCTAACCCTAACATGTGCTATACCCTAACCCTAACATGTCCTATACCCTAACCCTAACATGTGCTATACCCTAACATGTGCTAACCCTAACCCTAACCCTAACCCTCTCATGTGCTATACCCTAACCCTAACATGTGCTATACCCTAACCCTCTCATGTCCTATACCCTAACATGTCCTATACCCTAACCCTAACATGTCCTATAGGGTATACACTGGGTATATACTGTAGACGAACATGTCCGATAGGTCACTGGGTATAGACTGTAGATCAGTGGTTTTTAAGCTGGGTTCGATCGAACCCCAGGGGGTTCGTTGAGTCACTCTCAGGGGTTCGGCAGGGGTCAAGACACACACAGTATAGCCCGGTTCACACTAGCAATGTCGGGCCGTTTTTATATATACCTATGCATATTTTATTTTTCCAATTACGAAGGGTTCGGTGAATGCTCTGATGAAGCTCGCAGGGTTCAGTACCTCCAATAAGGTTAAGAACCACTGCTGTAGATGAACATGTCGTATAGGTCACTGGGTATAGACTGTAGTGTAGATGGTTACAGGTAAACATGTCCGATAGGTCACTGGGTACATACAGGCTTTCTTTAGAAAGTGTAGCATCACCACCTTGCTGTGTTGGCCTTGAGTTACATTTGATTCAAATCTATTTCAGTTGGGAATAATCTCTGATTTAGAAACAATGGATGGAGAGAGAGAGGGGGGAGGGGGGCTGCAGCGAGAGAGAGATAAATTCAAAAAAGCAAGTGTTTAAAAAAAGATAAAACAAAACAAGCGCAATCTGCGAAGCTTCATAATAGAAAGTCTCTTTAATCGCGGCAGAGGTCACGCAAGACGTAATGACAACTTGAGTGTGTGTGTGTGTGTGTGTGTGTGTGTGTGAGAGAGAGTGTGTGTGTGTGTGTGAGAGAGAGAGTGTGTGTGTGTGTGTGTGAGAGAGAGAGTGTGTGTGTGTGTGTGTGAGAGAGAGTGTGTGTGTGTGTGTGAGAGAGAGAGTGTGTGTGTGTGAGGTCACGCAAGACCTAATGACTCACCAAAGCTGCAATTATGAGAAATTAATTACAACTTGATTGTGTACATGGGCCAAAGTCTGATAAGATGGCGGCTGTGCTGAAGCCTGATGCAGCATGCTAAACAGGAAAAGCCATGCAAATGTGAGGTGTAAGTGTGTGTGTGTGTGAGTGTTTGTGTGTGTGTGTGGGTGTGTGTGTGTGTGTGTGTGTGTGTGTGTGTGTGTGTGAGAGAGAGAGAGAGAGAGAGAGAGCGCGAGAGAGTGTGTGTGTGTGTGTGTGTGAGAGAGTGTGTGTATGTGTGAGAGAGTGTGTGTGTGTGTGTGTGTGTGTGTGTGTGTGTGTGTGTGTGTGTGTGTGTGAGAGAGAGTCACTGCTTCAGGAACTGCAACCAGTGCATGTCAATCGCTCCTCTGCCTCAGCCTTAATCAAACGGTCAGCGCAGAGCCGTGGCACTTAGTGTGTGTGTGTGTGTGTGAGTGTGTGAGTGTGTGAGCGTGTGTGTGTGGTCACATGGTCAGCGCAGAGCCGTGGCACTTAGGGGGGAGACTGATGCCAAGTCCTTCCCACGGAAGTGACAGAGAAATCAGAGTGACTCACAGCGCCTCTCTCCCTCTGCTTTGGGATGCTGTTTTAATCAGTCCGTGAGCCCACACCCTCCAGTCAGTGTTTACTGAAGTAATTAAGGGTGATATATCTAATCAGTGCGACTGCAGAGGGCCAAATTAAACTGGCACGCAGATACAACATCACGCCGTGTGAAGCCTGCCACAGGGAGCCAGTTGTTTTGGGGTTTCTTTGGGGGAAATTACAGGTGAGAAACCAGTTGTGAGACAGCAAGTCAAGCGCTCCAGTCTTTAGTGAAAGATGGGGGAACACCATTGAAACTCCACTTCAGCGGCTTGAGATGCAGAGCAAGGGTGCTTTAAGAGGCCATGGTCTCCCACCACAGAGCACAGAGCACAGACACGGCTGAAACATGTGCTTCTCATGCACTGCAGTTGTCATTGTGGACTCCTTTTGGGAACGCTGGGGGGTGGGGTGGGGTGGGGGGGGGTGCTGGTCCTCATGTCTGAGCGGGTGGTGGTGGGGGTGGGGGTGGGGGTGGGGTGGGGGTGGGGGTGGTGGTGGTGGTGGGGTGGGGTGCTGGTCCTCATATCTGAGCGGGTGGTGGTGAGGGTGGGGGTGGTGGTGGGTGGGGTGCTGGTCCTCCTATCTGAGCGCTCGCCTGCGTCACTCCCTGACAGGCCAGCATCAGGTCGCCATCTTCACCTCCGTGTCTCATTCAAGCACGACCTCGTCCCTCCGACCCGGAAGCTTTCTGTGGATTAGGGCTGGTCTCAACGCTCAAGAACTCTTACAATTTCCCCTTCTCATACTAGCCACCTTATTTTGTGTGGTTTGAAAAATACGTGTTTTTCATTATTCATAGCAACTATTATGGCAAATTAAGACCAATTCCAGCCTATTCTGGCCCTTCGGTGCATACTGGTGTGAGAGCGGAGTTTATAATTAGGAATATCACCGAATGAATGAACTCCACAGCAGCTCCTGAGCTCCTGAAGGAGGCCATGTTGGGTTATCACAGACAGGTAAGGCCTGCACTGCCTGACAGCCTGGGCCAAGAGAGAGACAAAGGGAACGAGTGTGTTTGTGTCACATGCCTTATTTATCTCCTCACCCCATCGCTCAAAGTGTCCGTTCTGCTGGCACCTCTGGCTGCCATTAGTCATGTCTGCGACGGAGCAGCAGATTTATTTAAAGAGAAGCAGCCCATCCGTCAAGAGGCTCGCTGGACAGCAGCGCGCGCTCATTTTTTTTTCCCTTTCTCTTTTCTTTTCCCTTTTTCTTACCTCCCCAAAATGGCAGCGAGAGAAATCTAAAACTTAACACGTAGCCATTATGACATTAACAGAGCCCAGAAGCCCAGAAGGAGCCCAGGTGATGGGTCGGGTGGAGGCGGAGGCGGAGGTTTGGGCAGACAGGAAGTTGGGGGCCTGAGGGAGGGAGAGACCTCACTTTTGGAGAGACTGAGAGTCACACGGGGGAGCAGCGCAGCTCTGCTCTGCTCGGGGCCAGCTCGAACCCCCAAAATGACAGCAGGAGAAGCAAATTGGTGTCCTATTACAAAATTAAAGTGTACCCCCCACCTCGTGGGAAAGGGAGACAGATGAGATGGCTCGGGCGCTGCTCTCTACTGCAGACCAGCAGGGGTGAGGGGGTGAGGGGGTGAGGGGGTGTCAGAGTTGGGGGGTGGGGGGCCTGGGTGGATAAGGGAGGGGCTGGGGGAGTTGATGGAGAGGAGTGCCGGAGCCTTCCTGAAGCCTTCCTGAACACACACACACACACACACACACACACACACACACACACACACACACACACACACACACACACACACACACACACACACACACACACACACACACACACACACACACACACACACACACACACAGTCCTCAGCCCAGCTGTCTGTTTGTCAGCACTGCATTACAGCGTAATTGGATGGGGCCGGGCTTCCTTATAAGGGAGTTGACACTTCATTAGCACACAGAAGCTCCACTGCGGGGTACCTACCTGCAGCTCACACACTCGACAGAGACAGGGTACCTACGAGCGTTGGCTGCAGCTCACACACTCGACAGAGGAGAGCATATTGTGTTGGAGAGGCTAAGACAACGAGCCGTCTAACAAGGTGCATCACGCCACACAGTGAGGCACTTTGACCCACGAGATGGTTCTTTGACCGTCTGAATGGGACACACACACACACACCCACACACACACACACACAGGCGGCCTCATATGTGCTTTCATCTGCAGTAATACCCCGACTCGCCCCACCTCTCTGTAAACCTAATGAGACATGCGGCGGATGGTAACTCACTCACCACTCAATAGCTGGTCTGCTCTTTCGGCGGTCACTTGATTGACCCTAAGCTTAAAAATGTCAATGAAATGATAAATTTGACACCACGAGCTGAGAAGTAATGAGAGCTAATGATCTGTGGGGGTTGGTTGATAAGCCATGCCAAAGGGAGAACTCGGCCGTGCTCATCCTCCAGTATATTTATATATATATAATTATATAGCACGCGATGCCTGGGCAGCAATCATCCTTATATATCTATATATATATATATATACAGTACCAGTCAAAAGTTTGGACACACCTTTCATTTTTTTGAGAAGTGTTTTCTTTACTTTTATTATTTCCTACATTGTAGATTAATACTGAAGACATTTAAACCACGGAATAACTCATATGGAATGATGTACTAAACAAAAAAAGTGTTATCTACCATGTAGAAAATAATAAAAGTAAAGAAAACACTTCTCAAAAAATGAGAAGGTGTGTCCAAACTTTTGACTGGTACTGTATATATATATTTATATATATATATATATATATATATATATATATATTGTGGCATCACGAGGGGACGTGTGGTAGAGGGGCGTTATGTTCCTCTCCCGGAATGGCTACCACGCCACAAGATGGCTGCCGGGAAAACTACATCTCCCAGAATGCACTTCTCAGACAGGTGCAAATGCCTCAGCCCTCTGATTGAAGCTGGAGCTCAGGTGTGGGAGAGGGAGAGAACAAAGGAGGAGAGACAGACACCAAGCGAGGGGCATCGTACGTGGCACAAATTAAGTTCGGTGTCTGATGAACTTTGAGTTAAGTTAGGAGCAACTTTTTGAAGCCTATGTTTTGCCTTTGGAGAACTTTATTGTTTTGCTTCCTGAAGTACTTTTTGTTGGTTAATAAACCGGACTATTCGTTGAAAAGCACTTTTGCCTGCTCTGTCCTGTTGTTTACGCACTGCCCTACACCTTGCTCAGTGGTGAAACCTCTCATGATACCACATGTGGTGGAGAATGCGGGCATAGGGCGTAGGTGCGAATAAGACGACTTCGTGGAACTTTTTTCAGGACTTCACACAGCTGAACCCCAAAGCGAAATGGAGCAATTGTTGCAGGTTCTGGTGGAGGGCCAGAAGGCTCAACGGGAAATTAATGCGGCTTTGCTGCAACAACAAGCAAGGGCGAATCAACTTAAAGAGCAGGAGCTTCAACAAACAAAGTCATCACCACGGGCAAGTCATTTTATTTCTAAGTTAGGAGTGACGGATGATGTAGAAGCTTACCTCCATGCCTTCGAGGCCACAGCCGCTCGAGAGGGTTGGGCGAAGACGCAATGGGTAGGACTTGTGGCTCCTTTTCTTTCAGGGGAGGCTCTTAAAGCCTTTCGGGATGTAGAAATGAGTGTTGGGCAGGACTATGACAAATTAAAGGAAGAGATACTGAGCCGCCAGGGCCTTACCAAGTTTAGTTTGGCTCAACGGTTCCATGAATGGACATTTCAAACAGGGGCAACCCCGCGTGCACAAATGCATGAGTTGACGAGAGTAGCAAACAGGTGGCTGGACCCTGGAAAAAACAGCCCAGCAGCCATTGTAGAGGTTCTTCTCATGGACCGATATCTAAGAGCCCTGCCGTTTGAGGCTAAAAAGGTGATCAGCCAGCAGAGGCTAACAACAACCATGCAGTTAGTAGAAGCTGTAGAACAGTATCAGGCATCCATGGATATGCTTCGTCTCACCCGGAAAGAACCAACAGCTACGGCTCCTGTTCGCCGGAGTGGATTTCGCCCAGGAGTTTTTCAACAGGGTAGCTCCCCTGCTAGCTCACAGAGAAGGGTGCTTACCCCGTTTCAACAGCAACAGGGATCCTCCAACCCAGAACCTCGTCAGTGCTTCCGCTGTGGCAAAGTAGGCCATATCTCGTGGCAGTGTGACAAGCCGGACGAGCCAATGCCCACAGCTGCGTCCTCAAACAGTCAGCAAGCCAACTTTGCTGCTCTCCTTGGGGAAAGTGTGGACTGCAGACCAACCTGCCCTGTAACAGTAAATCAATGTGAGGTAGAAGCCTTGCTCGATTCGGGAAGTGCCCGAACACTAGTCCAGGAGTCCGTGCTGGAAGCATCACCTCTTGCCCAAAGTGAACACGTTCCGGTCGTGTGTGTACATGGGGACACTCGTGAATATCCAACTGCCAGGGTGAGGCTGAAAACTACCAAAGGCACATTCAATATTGAAGTGGGGGTAATCAAGTCCCTCCCTGTCCCCGTCCTGATCGGTCGAGATTGCCCAGCCTTTTCCATGCTGTGGAAAGAGGCAGAAAAGAGGCGTAAGCCCGAGCCACGAAAACGTAGGTCTCTAGTCACCAAAGTTAATAAGTCATGGGTAAATCCTTCCAAGCCGTGGGATTCACCATCTGTTGTAGCTCAAGTTTTTGCAGCAGACTCCAGTGGTGGGGATTCAGAACCGGAAGAGACGGCCGACTCCGAGCTGCAACCCGGGCCAAGTGACGATGAGGCCGTGGACGTTGAAGCGAAACCACCACTGAAAGGTCAGTTTGGAACAGCCCAAATACAGGACCCTACCCTAAATAATGCGCTTAAAAATGTCCAGGTTGTAGAGGGCACCCTGGTGGGACCTAGGCTAACCCTGTCGTTCCCTCACTTTGCAGTCAAGAATGGGCTCTTGTATCAGGTCATTAAGTATCAGGATAAAGTTTTGGAGCAACTTCTGGTGCCAAAACCTCACCGTTCCACGGTTATGCAGTTAGCTCATACGCACATTCTAGGGGCTCACTTGGGGGTGGAAAAAACCAAAGAGAGAATATTACAGAGGTTCTTTTGGCCAGGTATTCACAGGGAGGTAGAAAATTTCTGTCGCAGTTGCCCAGAGTGCCAGGTCACCGCTCCAAAACCGAGGTACAAGAGTCCTCTCATTCCCTTACCCATCATAGAAACTCCTTTTGAAAAGGTGGGGCTGGATATTGTGGGTCCACTACCCAAGAGTGCTCGAGGCCATCAGTACATCCTTGTCCTGGTGGACTACGCAACCAGGTACCCAGAAGCCATTCCCCTTAGAAAGGCTAACGCTAGACAAATAGCAAATGAGCTATTCCTCTTCAGCACTAGGGTAGGGTTACCAAAAGAAATACTGACTGACCAAGGGAGTCCCTTTATGTCCCGGGTCATGAGGCAGTTGTGTGCTCTGCTGCGAGTGAAACAGGTCCGAACCTCCGTATACCATCCACAGACTGATGGGTTAGTGGAGAGGTTCAACAAAACTCTTAAAGCCATGCTTAGGAAGGCAGTCGGCCAAGACGGAAGAAACTGGGATCAGCTCATCCCCTACCTCCTGTTTGCAGTTAGGGAAGTCCCACAGTCCTCCACTGGGTTTTCACCCTTTGACCTTCTCTATTCCCACAAACCAAGGGGACTGCTGGACATAGCCAGAGAGACCTGGGAGGAACAACCATGTCCCCATAGGACAATGATTGAACATGTGACGGCAATGCGCAAACGAATGGCCGCTATATTTCCCATTGTGAAAGAGCACATGGAAAAAGCACAGAGAGATCAAAGGGCTGTGTATGACCGAACAGCCCAACCCAGGGAGTTCCAACCGGGGGACAGGGTCTTAGTTTTGGTGCCCACGGTAGAATGCAAATTCTTGGCCACCTGGCAAGGACCATACGAAGTCGTTGAGAAGGTGGGGGAGGTTAATTATAAAGTACGACAACCCGGAAAGCGTAAAGGGGAGCAAATATACCATGTTAACCTCTTGAAGAAATGGCATGACAGAGAGACATTGTTTACTGGTTGTCCCCCAAAGGAGCCAGAAGATTTAGCCCGGGAAGTAGTGCATTTTGGCCCCGAACTTTCCCCTCACCAGCTACAGCAAGCAAAGGAGCTGGTAGACCGCAACCAAGATGTTTTCTCATCCCTCCCGGGCTGCACCCACCTGGTGGAGCATGAAGTACGCACCCAGGCAGGGAAAACGGTAAACCAAAGGCCGTATCGGGTACCAGAGGCCCGCAGGAAAGTGATCGAGGAAGAGGTAAGCAAGATGTTGAAATTGAATGTGATTGAAGAGTCCAAGAGTGCCTGGTCAAGCCCTATTGTCCTTGTGGCCAAGCCTGATAACACAGTACGTTTCTGTAATGACTTTAGAAAGCTGAATGCTGTGTCTGAATTTGATGCCTACCCCATGCCTCGTGTGGACGAGCTAATTGAAAGCCTGGGTAATGCCCGGTTCATAACCACTCTTGATCTTACAAAAGGCTATTGGCAGGTACCATTGGCAGCAGAGTCAAAGGAAAAGACAGCCTT
>NC_045164.1:28242843-28250343 GCF_900700415.2 Clupea harengus
TGTGCATGTGTGACCAACCTAGTGGGGAAATGAATGCTCTCAATAGACGGAGAGGGGAAAAAATAGAAGAGAATATTCCGGTCCCTATAAGAAGGCACTCTGTTTAGATTTGTAGACATCCCTTTAGGCCATGGCTGATTCATGCAGTGCCTCAGACACATCCTGCCAGCCATTTGTAAAAAGCCTCAGTAAGACCTCTCCAAGCAGTCTGGGAGGGATTTTTAAAATCCAATTTGGGGGGGAGTATG
This sequence comes from Clupea harengus, assembly GCF_900700415.2. Taxonomy (NCBI): domain Eukaryota; kingdom Metazoa; phylum Chordata; class Actinopteri; order Clupeiformes; family Clupeidae; genus Clupea; species Clupea harengus. The sequence continues at coordinate 28,243,092 of NC_045164.1, forward strand.
AATGATATAATAAAAGACAGTGTCATTATTCGTGAACCTTTATTTTCCAACATGAGAAAGTGGCCAATAACCGCTTTGAGAAACTTTGTGATTTTACTCGCAAGGACTGGTTTGTTTCTTCAGGGCGCGTTCAGTAACAGCACAGACGCGTTCTCACACAACCCGTTTGGTTTTGGAGAAAACACACACGTGTGACATTAACGCTGGAGCGAGGAGAGCGTAAAGGAGAGCGTAAAGGAGAGCGTAGGCTGGGGCCTCCTTACCTGCTGCGACTCCCTGGGGGTGGTCTGCTTGACCCGTCGGCTGGACGCGGTGGTGGTGGTGGTGGTGATCTCCGTGATGGAGGTGGACGTCTCCGAGCGGTTGGCGGTGGCGCTGGACTGCGGGGTGATGGAGGAGGACGGGGCGTCGCCCACCAGGCGCACGCTGCCCTGGATCTGGATGTTGGGGTCGCCCTCCACCGCCATGTTGAAGACCTTGAGGCCGTTGTAGTAGAGGCCGGACAGCTGGCCCTGGAAGGAGCGGCTGCGGTCCTTCTCCATGCCGCCGATCTGAATGGTGGTCTGGCTGTTGAAGATAGTGAGCTGGCGCCCTGCGGAGAACAAGCGTTACATACGTGCGAGAGTGTTTAACAGCACTCTCTCGGGCTATTAGAAGAGAGAGAGCCAAGAGAGGGGGTGAGGAGAAATAATCACGCCAGAGAGAAAGACGGATTATTTGCCCAGTGGCTAATGAGGCCGATAAATTACCTAGAGCTAACGCAGAGCCCAGTCATTTATCGCCATTATAATGATGGGATGCTTATGAAATGCAGATTCAAAGGGGAAAAAAGAAACAAATGCAAAAGAGAAACATTTGTGGTAGTCTTAAATGAATGTGCCTTTGCTAAAAGGACAATCGAATCGATGTATTTCTTTCTCACAAGAGAAAGGCAATTAAGAGTTTTATCCTGCATCTCGTCAAAATGTAGATGTATTGACAATGTCTTACAACAGCACGGCTTTATTTACACATGATTTTTGATCATGGAAACAGGCTGCCGGTATTCATACCAGATGTGTTCTGTCTATCTATCCATCACCGAAGATACTTTACTGTAAACAACCACAATAAAACGCCCCCTTTCCAAAGACATCACATATTCTTAAGGACATGATTTGGTCCGTGATAGTGTCTCAAATTAAATTAAAAAGTGTAGTTGGTTAATAAGGTCAACTTTGAATTTTCTTCAGACTGCCTTTTAGCAAGAGTGGCTAAACAAGTGAAACAAACATAAACGAATCAAACCAGGGACACATTAAAACAGGGGGTGAATGAGGCGTCTGGAGACTTGACTCTGTGGAATTAAAAAAAGGCAAAACTTGAACGAAAAATAAAGAAAAATCAACGGAAAAGTGCAAACGAATGACAAACATTAAGTGGGAGATACAAATTTAAATTTAACACACACATGCATGCACTCAAAATTTGTGTTTTATTATTTTTATTGTCCGTAAAAGTGTGCATTTCCTCTATGTTCATTCCCTGTGCAAATTTACAAAGATCGTTAAAGGGACTCAGTACTGAAGCCAATTAATGTTTTACTCTATTTAATAGATACAAGTTTAAAGTGTGCGGTTTTCATGACAAAAAACACATATCAGTATACGTATACGTGTAAATAATATGTAAATATGATCTCTGTCTACTGGGTTACTTTTATCCTGATCATTTAAATGTTTAAGACAGATACAAACAAGGCTATATGTGATTTAAAGATCGTTTAATAGTATTAATATTACTGACTGAGTTAGATTTATATTTACAGTCCCTTTAACCTGAAGTATTAAACAGCTCAATACATTATTATGCAAAATGTCAAGGTACTACTAGCTACTTTTTCTTCATTTTTAAATCGATTTGTTTTATTGGGTTTACAGAACATTTAATTCGATTTGTTTATTCGTGTTACAAAGTATTACTTTGTTATGTTCAGATTATTTTTATTTAAAGTTTTAATCAATGTTTTACCTTTGTCGAGTAGCCATTCGTCAACTACTCGACCAAGTCGATATGGGATTCGCTGTCTAGCAATCGCCAGGCGTTCGTTATCAATGTTGCCTTTAAAGTTTAAAGAGACATTTCATTGGTTAAAATCTGTAAGGTCAAAGGTTAAATGTTAATACTTATAGCTTGAGCTATACAACTGTCACAATCGTTTGTTTGGAAAATTTTAGATATTTATAAACAAAGCTACCTGCAACATCTCACTGACCAAACTTTTCACTCAATACATTTTATTTTATTTTATCAAACAAATTATTCCTATGTTAATTATGAATTAGAGTTTTCATCTAGATTAATATCTAAGTTAAAGACCAATCCAAACCACAAATTTAAAACATAACCATGACATAAATATTTACAAAAATGTCCAATCCATGAGTTTCTTTTCTCTTCGTTGGTCCCCTTATTTTCTCTCTGGACAAATTTAAATCTAGTTATACAAACTGTGTCTCACCTGGAACATCCTTTTATTTATTAATTATTAATTTAGATCCACACAAAAATACCTCCATGGTCACACATATCTCCCATTTCCATTTAAAAAAAGACTAATTAACAAGTCAAAGTATGCTAACAGGATATAAACAACGGTGACGACACTTGAAGATTTGCAGGTTCAGGACATAGAAAATGAATAAGGTTAGGTAGCTGGAACAGGTAAAACACACAACATTAGAGAATTAAAAGACCCTCAAAAGAGAGATATACACTGTGGAAGGCTTTGACAAAAGCTGACATTTAGATGATGGTTTGTTTTGATTTGAAACACAAAGTCGGCGTCACCTCTCTTTCATTCTCATTCTGGAACAGACTGAAGTAACCAGAATCCCCACAGCCAAATTTAGAAAATCTCACCCCTTCACCAGCAGAGTTTAGTCACAAGAAACAGCCTCCCTGTACACCTCCTACATGACCACCACCTCACTGTGTGACTCAAAGGGAAGCACTCTAATTACGGCACACCAGGAACTTCGGAGGATTTACACAAACTAATATTGATTTGTTATCTCTCACTTCATTCTCACCGAGGATAATGGTGAGGGGATTTGTGCCCCATATTCTTTATATATATTGATCACAGAATGCCTGAATCCCTTTCTCTTGTAGGAGAAAGAGAGAGAGAGACAGGGAGAGAGAGAGAGAGAGAGAGAGAGAGAGAGAGAGAAGGGGCAAGGTAATGAACTTGAAGAGGAGCTTGGCACGGCTTCTAACAATAGAGTGAATGCTGCCAGTCAAAGAGGAAACAATGTGGGGTTAGCTTCCAGTTAGAGCTGATGGTGAGATCTGCGCTCCGAGGCTTAGCGCTAGCGTAGCTACACACACACAGACCAATAACCTGCGGAGAAAAGGAGGAAAAGCCAGTGATGTGGAGGTTGAGTGACACCTCACCCCTTCTATAGTCTTCCTAAATTGGATTCCGTCCAGTTCAATTGTTCCACAGGTTGACAGTATTCTGTCACATTTCAGGTTCATTCGTTTCTCTCGTATCTGGGCTCTAAGAGTAAAGGTTGAGGGTAGAGGTGCTAATCTTCTGCGCGGAGTGACTTCTGCGCTGGGGGAAAGAGGGATTACTGCGGAACATTCTGGCAGCTTTTTGCTCTCTACTGTCTGAGTAGAGAGACAAAGAATTCAATATACCACGTCTGCCTTGAATGTCAGGTCCTCAGTCTTGAGGTCATAATTCCATCTTTAGTTCACAGAAATGACATTTTTTTTATTCACTGCAAAAATGAAGGTGTTTATTAATTAATATATTAGAAATAAATATAAAAAGATAATCAACTTGGGTGAGTTGAGAATGGGGTGGGTTGAGAATGATGCAGGTAAAATACTTCCACCCTGCCCAGTAATACTCTCCCTCTCCAGCTCAATTTCTCTACAGTGAAAGTGTTACCTATGATATGATGATAGAATTGCTAGGGCGGTTGATAAAGCTCTAGCATCAGTAAGAGTAACTGAATGACAGACCTTTGACTAAAGACTTCTCTCTGCCCACTCCCCCGTCCTGACCAGATCCTCTGGCTGCTGACACTCTGGGGAAATGGATGGTGTCAGGCAAAAAGTAGGTGAGAGAGAGCTTCATTATGTTTTCACTTTCATGTCGGGATGCGTGTTGTGTGTGTGTGAGTCTGTCTGTGTGTGTGTGTGTGTGTGTGTGTGTGTGTATGTGAGAGTGTGTGTATGTCTCTCTGTGTGTGTGTGTGTGTGTGTGTGTGTGTGTGAGAGAGTGTGTGTATGTCTCTCTGTGTGAGTAGTATGTTTGTACTTATTTATCTCCTGACAGTTGCAATTCTGTGCAGATGGGCTTTTGCCTCTCAGTAATCTTCTGCAATTTATAGCCTTTAAAACACCCGGTGCGGTCCCCTTTCATTCGACTTGTCTGATATTTCCATACAGAATAGACACACGATAGACACCCTGCATGGGGGCGTCGGGAAAGGAAGAGGGAATAGAAAGAGACATTTTACATATAGAGTAAAAACAGGTTGGTTAACCCTATTGAACAACGCCTAGAGATCTTAGCAGAAGCATCAGTGTTAGCAACTATAGGACACTAATATCACTCAGGAGAGTTCCAGAACAATTTAGTAAAATTTAGATATACTTGGCCCATATCCAAATCCGATAAGGGTTTTTTTAACGACTCATACCTTGAGCTGTGGCCCATTTTACTTTTTTATTTTGCATAGCTAAGCGCTAAGCGCTAGCTCCTTCACAGCTGGGCAGTGTTCCACTGAGAGAAGCTCGGGAGCAGACACACACACACACACACACACACACACACACACATACTGCTCCACTGGCTAGATAAGACAGCCTTAATGCTGTCACCTTTTGTTTGGGAGCGAATGCTCATCGCTCTGCTCCTCACCCACCGGCGGTGTTAATTAACTCTGAATGCTATCGAGCTGCCATCGGTTATCGATCTTCTTCTCAGGATGCGGCTTTGTTAAACAACACACACACACACACACACACACACACACACACACACACTCTCAGGATGCGGCTTTGTTAAACAACGCTGTTGCCGCTGCCACTGCCTTCCAGCTGCACCACTGAATCTACACGGCCTCCTTTTCCTCGCCGAGCTCCGAGCCCCAGCTCCGGGGACATAGATGTGTGGGGCGGGGGGGGGGGGGGGGGGGGGGGGCGGAGGGGGATGGAGGGGGTACCGTTTTTGGGGAATGGGAGTCCGACCGACTTATCTTCCGTGCCCAGGCAGCAGGGGAACTGGTGGAACGCCGGTGTGACTGCCAGAAGGGCGCCGCTCAGTATGCCGTTTGTCCCCTCGGTTAATAGCCTGCTCAGATAAGACCCAGGCTTTGTCTCATGACAAACTCCCACACACACCCGACTACACGGCAGGGGAAAATATAAACGTGCACATATGGAAATGCTTGCCTTTCCGACTCTGGGAGATAAAAAAAACAATACAATGCATATAGGGAGAGAAAACAATGTACATAAACATTCCCCTGCACTGAGAAAAAGAGAGAGGGAGAGAGAGAGAGAGAGAGAGAGAGAGAGAGAGAGAGAGAGAGAGAGAGAAAGGGAGAGAGACAGAGAGAGAAATGGAGAGCGAGAATGGGAGGGGAGGGACGTCTGTTCAGTCTATTGTTTGTGCACCCAAGCATGGCTGACTGGCTGCAAGGTGAGCTTGACAAACTGGGTAAGTGAGAAGGGGAGGGGAGGGGAGGGGAGGGGGGTGGAGGGGAGGGGAGGGGGGTGGAGGGCGGAGGGGAGGGGAGGGGAGGAGGGCGGTGCAGATGTAATAATGTGACGGGTTGGCCTCTGGATAGCATCATGTCACAAGCTGTGCTACGGCACATCTGACTCATTAGGACACAAACACCGTCACTGCAATCCCTACTCTTCCTCCTCCATACACACACACACACACACACACACACACTCACACACACACACACACACACACACACACATACGCACAGGGCAACAGCACCCCTACCCCTCCTTCATACGCACAGGGCAACAGCACCCTTACTCTACCCCTCCTCCGTACGTACACACACACACACACACACACACACACACACACACACACACACACACACGCACAGGGCAACAGCACCCCTACTCTTCCAGTGGTCTAACACTGACTGCACTGAGCAAGGGAGATGGGGATGAACAGAGATGGCAAGACAGAGAGAGAGAGAGAGAGAGAGAGAGAGAGAGAGAGAGAGAGAGAGAGAGAGAGAGGGGGAGGACAAAACACGAGGCCAAGAGAGAAAAGAGATGGGATATTGTCTGTGTATTTGTGACATGCTATCTTCCTGAGTCAGAGCCCTGGTCTGCCACCCAGATCCCTGAGTGCCTGCGCTGTCACTGCCAACAGGACTGTCAAGAGGAGAGTGGTCTCTGCTCTGCTCTGCTCTGCTCTGCTCTGCTCACGGGCTTTATGCTATGGTTGACCTTTCCCTGCCCCCTCCTCCTCCTCCTCCTCCTCCTCCTCTTCTGCTCTCTTATTTTAAGCCCCATTATTTCATCCAATCCTCTTTTGAAAGGCAGGTTCACCATTCCTTACTAGGAAAAGGTTTGACAAGCGTTACATTTTTTATCTGAAAAAAAAAAAAAAAGCATGAAACGCATTAGCAATGGTTTTCATAGTGCTTGTTTAGGGTATCTAAATATTTAGACAAAGACGTGCATCTGACATATGAATATGGGGGGGATAGAAAGAGCACTCTATCTGTATTTAAATATCTATATAATACTGTTATTGACCCCTTAAGGAAGAGGAATCAGGAGCATTGGCCAGCACATGCTTCACAAGTTCAGAGTGTGACTAAAATCTGGAACTCGACTGCAAAATTGCTTTTAAAAAAGGTGGTCTGAGAACAGGCCTGAGAATGCAGTGTTCCGTGATGAGACCCGAGGGAACTCGGAACCGTGAGGAAACAGACAGATCCTGTGAATGGAAGCACATCCTCATTTCAATTATTAGAACAGAACTTTGACGTGTGAAAACAGAATATCACCTTCAGCCTCTGCCACCACCCTTCTACTTCTCTATCACCCTTCATCACTCCATCTCCCTTCTCCTCCTCCCTTCTCCTCCTCCCTTCATCACTCCATCACCCTTCTCTATCACCCTTCTCCAAACTTCACAGAACACAAGAAGGGCGCTGTGCCCCTGTGACTGCAAGCATGGCAAAGGTAAAAAACTCAAGCCCTTTATCAT
>NC_045164.1:28255343-28260343 GCF_900700415.2 Clupea harengus
ATTACCAGCTACCAGTTTATCGCCGTCTGATGCGATATAAACGTGCTTCGATTTTCAAATGCGACCTGATGATGTAGTGAGAGCCGAAAGCAAAACAGCAAGTTTTTTTTACTCTTCACATATTTATGCTGTCAGTCAGTCAGTCATCATTGGAATCATTTGGAATATGAATGTGTGCATGTTTTTTTTCTTCTTTTTTTTGAAGATGGGGGTTTATTTTTTCCCTCTCTCTCTTGAAAGCAGAGCCCCTTATTTCAAGGACCCAGGCACAGCAGGAGGCAGGACTACAAAGCGCCCAGGCTTGATGGGGCAACTGTTCTCAAGGACTGTCAAATGCATAAAGAAAATAAAGCACTAATTTCGTATTTTTAGTGGCTCATTACTGAGTGGGAGACAGAGAGAGGGGGAGGGAGGGAGAGAGAGAAAGAGCGAGAGAGAGAGAGAGAGAGGGAGGAGAAAAAGCAGGTTTAGAGCCAGAGAAGAAAGCCAATTAAAGTGCCATCTTAATAGCATTCTGCAATGGACTTTTAATGCTCCCCTAAGTCCCATTAATAAATTCAGTACATTTAGTCACAAATTATCTATTAAATCTAAAGTAAGAGAGCGAACGTATTTTTTGTGTTAAGTGTCTGTATTTCAAAGCATATCGGTTTGTACTCATGTGGATGTTTTTGTGTGTCTCTGGATGTTCATGTTGTCTGTGTGTGTGTTGGGGGGTGGGGGGTGTGTGTGTGTGAGTGTGTGTGTGTGTGTTTGTGTGAGATTGCATCAGCATCTTCTTCTTTAATCCACCTGTTTTTTTGGCGCCATTTCTGCTCCAAGTGGTTTTGAGATATCGACATGGCTCCAACTCTGACTTGACGATCCTTATCCCTAATCGTGTCAAAATGTTTACGACGTCGATAATATTGCCTGCAATGATTATTAGCATGTCATGCTAGCCCACATTAGCTTGCGATGATATCTAACAGCAATATATGCCTGTGCAGCTGCTAAAACCTAGGGTTAAGGTTAGGGTCTTGGGGCTATTGTGATATGGATTGCTAAATTGGCTTCTATTCCACTACATGACAATTGTAAGCCCTAGTATGTGAGTACGGCGAGATGTTTACGTTATGTGCGCTTCAGGGCCATTCGTTTTTTGTTGTTTTGTTTTGAGACTCACAGACTTTTTTACCATTTCTCATGTCTCACATTTCACACTCAAATAACAAGTCCACACACAGACTACACACACACACACACACACACGCACACACACACACACACACACACACACACACACACACACACACACACACACACACACACACACACACACACACACACACACACACACACACACACACACACACACACAGACTGCCGTGTTCACACTGTGTGACTCACTAGGCTCCATGTACGTATGTATGTATGCAGTTATAGACACGTGGATTTCAATCATGTTAACTTTACAGGTATGCAGGTGATATACTGTCATCATCAATATCATCAATATCATATAAAATTGTTTCATTACAACATCAGTTTATTCAAGCTGCTATGTCTTGTTGCACAACTGTAAACACAGCAGGCATCTTTCATACAAAGGGGACATGTCCCCCCTTGTCCAACAGGGGGTAGGTTGACGCATTCACGCCCATGTAGTTTGCATAGAGTAGGACCAATCACAGTACAATCTAATGCTGCAACACAACCACAGTTGGCATTTCCTGGCAAAAATGAATGTGTATTTATTTATTGTTGCTGTTGTTCTGTTGTAATTCTCCGCTCTGGTGCTTTTGTTCCCACAACACTCAGACTGGCTCCGTCGTTTGGCCCATACACACTATCCTCTATCTCTAGGGTGTGTGTGTGTGTGTGTGTGTGTGTGTGTGTGTGTGTGTGGGGAGGTGGTGTGAATGACAATGCTGCTGAGTGTGTCATACCTCCCTGGCTCAAAAGAACTGAAACACAGGGATGAGCCTCGCGTCCGTAGGATGGCTCCCTCTTATCCAGTCGGCCATATTATCAAAGGATTCACTCCCTGCTGGCCATGAGTCACATGCTGCACAGTCAGCCTGCCTCCCCCTCTCTTCTCTCCTCCACCCTCCTTTCTCCACCCCTCTCTCTCTCTCTCTCTCTCTTTCCCCTTCTCCTCTCCTCTCTCCACTCCTCTCTTCTCTCCTCCACCATCCTTTCTCCACCCCTCTCTCTCTCTTTCCCCTTCTCCCCTCCCTTCCCCTCTCCTCTCTCCCCTCTCTCTCCTTTCTCTTTCCTCTCCTCTCTCCCCTCCCCTCTTCTTTCCTCCCCTCCTCTCTCCTCTCCTCCCTTATCCTCCCCTCTCCTCTCCTCCTCTCTCCTCCCCTCTCCTTTCCTCCCCTCTCCTCTCCTCCCCTCTCTTCCCCTCTTCTCTCCTCTCCTCTCCCTTCCTCTCTTCTCCTCTCCCCTCCTCTCCTCTCCCCTCCCCTCCCCTCCCCTCCCCTCCCCTTCCTCCCTCCCCTCCCCTCCCCTCCCCTCTCCTCTCCTCTCCTCCCTTCTCCTCCCCTCCTCTCTCCTCTCCTCCTCTCCTCTCCTCTCCTCCCCTCCCCTCTCCTCCCCTCCCCTCTCCTCTCCTCCTCTCCTCTCCTCTCCTCTCCTCTCCTCTCCTCCCCTCTCCTCTGTGAAGTCACAGATTGTGCTGGCTAAGTGTTTTAGCCTGCTGTGAAGCCCTGAGGGAGATGTCTATATGCCACACCCTAAACTACGAGGAGCCTCCTCTCACAGAGAACACGCCAGCTTGATTAATTGCTCATCAAACTGGAATGGAGTTTAATTAACTGATGGAGTCGATCGCTGTCTTAGCCTCACAGCTGCAGAGACTTCCAGGACTGCGGCTATTTGTGCCCTCCGCGCGGGCCTATGCTCTGCTCACTTTAAAGCCGCAATGCTGGAGCTGTTTGCCATTTAACGCTGCCGCTCTTAAAAAAAGGATTTGACTTGAAGCCTCATAATGCTGTCAAAACCTTCTCCAAATACAGCACATGTTATGGCAGATGCCACATAGTGGCATGGCTTGTCGTGACATTATTTTTTATGACAAACTATTATCGGTTATTTTCATTAGAAACTTTCATGATAGTTAATGCTATGACAGCTAATAAGCAACAACAAGTGAACATCTAACCTGAAAACTGTCCTGACACACACACACACACACACACACACACAGACACACACACACACACAGACACAGACACAGACACACACACACACACACACACAGACACACACACACACACACACACACACACACACCCCCACACACACACACACACACACACACACACACACACACTGACAGTGTTGACATGACACAGTTCTACCACTGACCACCGTCATCATGAATAATGTCCGCATGCTGCACCTGACCATGTCATACCTAGATAGCTACGCCAGCCTTGTCATAGAGGCTTCAAGTAAGACATCACCTTAGATTCAGCAGCAGGACACTGAACATGTTACTCAGTCTTAGCTTAGATTCAGCAGTAAGACACTGAACATGTTACACAGTCTTAGCTTTGATTCAGCAGTAAGACACTGAACATGTTACACAGTCTTTGATTCAGCACTGAACATGTTACACAGTCTTAGCTTAGATTCAGCAGTAAGACACTGAACCTGTTACACAGTCTTAGCTTTGATTCAGCAGTAAGACACTGAACATGTTACACAGTCTTAGCTTTGATTCAGCAGTAAGACACTGAACATGTTACACAGTCTTAGCTTAGATTCAGCAGTAGGACTGAACATGTTACTCAGTCTTTGATTCAATAGTAGAGGACTGAACATGTTACACAGTCTTAGCTTTGATTCAGCAGTAAGACACTGAACATGTTACCCAGTCTTTGATTCAGCAGTAAGACACTGGACATGTTACTCAGTCTTAGCTTTGATTCAGCAGTAGAGGACTGGACATGTTACACAGTCTTAGCTTTGATTCCAGTTCATTTCCCTGTAATATGGAAATCAACAAACATATGCTGACATTAACTGCACAGCTGACAGCAATCTGTTATAAATATTCTGTATCTCCATGGAAACAGGCTAATATTAAAATGTACTAGTAATAATACAAATGTACTAGTCCGAACATTACATTTTCATGTAAATTTCTAACAACCGTAACAAATAATATTGATTTTTTTAATGTTAAATGTGTGAAGCCATTTTGGCTCTCGACATCCTTCCCATGGTTCCCCTCAGCGTCGGGCATGCCTGATAAGAGCCTCGCCGCGAGGACTCATTTCCACACGCGCACTAATCCATAACATTAGGCCCCATGCTAAAACGCCCCCAGCTGCATGTCCTCAGTGTATAGACACACACACACACACACACACACACACACACACACACACACACACACACTCTCACACGCCCCCAGCTGCATGTCTTCAGTGGAGAGTTTGATATGAAATTACATGTAAATTGCTGGATAACCTCATGTTGAGATCTGAATGCAGCGTTGCCTTGAGGGTATTGGCCTGGATGACGGTCATGTGATTCCGGCTCTTCAGAAGGCAGGCCATGAGTATTTTTCTCATTCTTCTTCTTTTTTCCCCCCCCTCAAGTTGTCTTGAGCTGTGTGATATTTCTCATTAAATGGATAAATCCTCCAAATATGAGCAAACCACTGAGGCTGTCAACATCTGTCTGGATTCAGATTCTCATCAATAAACAATGCGTTGCTTTTTTGATACATTGTGTGCATGAAGCTTTTTTAAATATTGATTCTTCCCATAATCTGCTTCAGGGTCAAACACAACACAAGTTCAAACATAAATAAACTTTGTTGAACAAACAGAAAAGAAAGGACTTTTTGAATGATGAAGCTCGGCTGCCCCTCTAGTCCAGGGAGAATCCCAGACCAAGTGGGAAGAGTGCAGAGAGAGAGACGTGTCCTTGCTCAATCGATAGCGGCGCATATCTGCATATCTTCTTACAGGGATTGTGTGACAAAGTGTGTGTGTATAAGTGTG
>NC_045164.1:28270343-28272843 GCF_900700415.2 Clupea harengus
TTTTTTTCACCAATGACTAATACCTCTGTTTTATCTTGGTTTAGCTGGAGAAAGTTTTGTGACATCCATACATTTATATCAGAAATGCAATTTACCAAACAATCAATAGAGCTGTAGTTTGTTGGGTGTTACAGAAATATAGAGCTGGGTGTCATCTGCATAGCTATGATAGTCGATGTTGTGCCTCCCTAATTACACTACCAAGGGGTAGCATGTATAGACTGAAAAGTAAGGGCCCTAAAATGGATCCTTGAGGGACCCCACAGGTCATACAAATGTTTTTTGAGCTGTGGTCTCCGAGGGCGACAAAGTATTCCCGGCCAGTTAGATAGGTCCTAAACCAGTTTAGGACCGGACCAGTGAGGCCAACCCAATTTTCAAGTCTATCAATAAGGATATTGTGATCAACAGTATCAAAGGCTGCGCTCAGATCCAGAAGGGCCAAGACAGATAGTTTTTTGGAGTCAGCATTAATCCTGAGATCATTTACAACCTTGACTAATGCCGTTTCTGTGCTATGATTGGAGCGAAAACCAGATTGGAAGGTGTCAAATGCACAGTTAGCATCTAGGAAATTATTTAACTGTTTAAAGACAATTTTTTCCAGGATTTTGCTTAGAAAGGGAAGGTTAGAGATGGGTCTAAAATTGTTTAGAACTGAAGAGTCTAAATTGCTTTTCTTCAGGAGGGGTCTCACCAGGGCAGTTTTAAGTTCTGATGGGAAAATACCTGTAAGCAGGGAACAGTTTATAATGGCTAGAATGTCTTTAGACACAGAGTCAAAGATGGTCTTAAAAAATTTGGTGGGAAGGGGATCAGAGGGCATGTAGACGGCTTCAGTTGTGACACTATTTTGCTCAGCATTTCTATATCAGCCAGTGCAAAAAAGCTCATACTGTTACAGCATGGTGGAAGGGGATCAGAAAACAAGACATTTGGAATTTCTTGAGCAATATTTTTCCTAATGTTCGTTATCTTATCTCTGAAGAATGCTGCAAATTCCTCACATTTGGAGGTGGAAAAGAGACTATCATCTACTTTAGGTGCAGGATTTATAAGGCTGTCTATTGTTGAAAAGAGGACCCTGGAATTGTTAGAATTTGTAGATATCAAATTAGAGAAATGATCCTTCCTAGCATTTCTTATTGCTTTATTAAAGACTGAAAGTTTATCCTTAAAGATATCAAGGTGGACCTGTAGCTTGGTCTTTCTCCATGTACGCTCAGACCTTCTGCAGGATCTCTTAAGTTTAATAATTTCCTCATTTCTCCATGGAGCTTTTTGTTTGGCTAAAACCTTTTTTTGTTTCAATGGTGCTACAGAGTCAAGTGCTGTCCTTAATTTTGTATTTAGAGTAGTTACTAGATCATTAACACATGATGGCCCCGTATCTGGGTTTTTTGCACTAGTTATGTTCATCATTACTTTGAAATTCTCAGCTGCTGCAGAGTTAAGATAGCGTTTCTTAATAAAACATTCAGCACTATTTCTAACTTTAGGTACCAGTGCTGTAAAGAAAATACAAAAGTGGTCAGAAAGAGCAAGGTCACAGATAGACGATATAACAGTTGTAAGACCCTTTGTAATAACTAGATCAAGGGTGTGGCCACGGTTGTGAGTGGGTTCAGTGATGTGTTGTGTAAAGTCCATGGAATTCAAGAGATTCATAAAATCCGGGCCTTTGAGTCGTTCCCATTATCAACATGTATGTTAAAATCACCAGTGATAATAATCTTATCGTAGTTTGTGTGTATAATGGAGAGTAGTTCTGAAAAGTCTGTTAGAAAAGTGGGACATTGCTTGGGTGGCCTATACACAGTTACTGTCAGAACAGGAGGCTGGCACTTTAGAACTATGGCATGATATTCAAATGAGGCAAAATCATCGAAGGAGATGCTCCTGCAGCACAGGGCATCCGTGGTTATGGTGGCTGTCCCGCCCCCTTTTTTACCTGTTCTAATGGACTGAAAAAAGCTATAATTGGGAGGGGATGCTTCAATAAGAGCTGCAGACCCATTTTGTTTAGCCAGGTTTCTGTTAAAAACATACAGTCTAATTTACGTTCACATATAAGATCGTTAATGAGAAATGTTTTCCCTGATAGTGACCTAATATTTAGTATTGCCATTGAAATATTTTCTGGATATAGTGGCTCACAGGAAGGAGGAATATGCCGGGGTATAGATAGAATATTTGCTGGGCTTCTATTGTTTCTATTGTATCTATGGCCTTTGTTTTTAACTGTGCGTTGGGTAGAGATTAAAACTGGAATAGGATTATAGGCGCATGCCATAATATTATATGAAGCAGCCTGTTCTGAGGTAGTGGTGTCATATATTGCTCTGTAGAAAACATTGACAGATTCAGATTCATTTTCATAAACAGTGTTATTAGAGTTACTACCTGGGGGGCATGAGTCTGTGATGTTTTCTACATCCCACTGCTCTGCCACACACACACACACACACACACACACACACAGACACACACATCCCACTGC
>NC_045164.1:28277843-28282843 GCF_900700415.2 Clupea harengus
GAGTCAACAACATCTTCCAAAACTTGGGAAAGGTCACCTTTTGCAGGAGCCGGAGAGAACTTTGCCAACATGTGTGCAGTCTGCTGCTAGCGTGGCCGCTAAATGGTATGCATGTGGGCCAGCTTCAGGGGCACGGGAGCGTAGCATGGCTAACATGTGTGCTGCTAGCGTGGCAGCTAAATGGTATGCATGTGGGCCAGCTTCAGGGGCACGGGAGCGTAGCATGGCTGTCATGGTCACCGCTGGGCACAGACTGGGCAGAGCTGTCTCAAGCCAGGGATATTAACTGCTCTTTCAGAATTAATTTGAAAAGTACTTCCTCTACCCTCTCTCTCCCGATCTCCCTCTAAATCTCTCCATCCCTCTCTCTATCCCTGTCCTTCTATCTCTCTCACACACACACACACACACACACACACACGCGCACACACACACACGGTGCAGGGGAATTGATTTTTCACTGAAAAGTATTCGTATGATATACACATTCCATTCACCGATAACAGAGCAATTCCAGCTGCCACCACTGCAGCAGCAGAACAAGAAATACAGCCACGCACACACACACACACACACACACACACACACACACACACACACACACACACACACACACACACACAACGGCCACTCTACAGCCTCACGGAGCCTCACGGAGCCCAGCCGTTTAATAAGAAGAAATCAGGAACTGCCAAAGCTGCTCAAGGAACATTAATCTAGAGTCCAGGTCCATAATACTCACACACACACACACACACACACACACACACACACACACACACACACACACACACACACACACACACACGGAGACAGAGAGTGTGTGAGAGAGAAAGGTGAGAGAGCTGAGGATGAGTGAATGACTGAGATATGGAGATTAAGACGAGCAGAGAGTGAGATATGAAGAAAGGCAGGCAGAGACAGAGTGTGTGTGTGTGTGTGTGTGTGTGTGTGTGTGTGTGTGTCTGTGTGTGTGTGTCTGTGTGTGTGTGTGTGTGTGTGTGTGTGTGTGTGTAAGAGAGAGAGAGAGTAGAAGTGGTAGGGGTGTGAGGCTGCAGCGGTGGCTGCGGTTCTCTGCAGGAAGCTGATAAGGTACACACTTCTTCATCCTCTAGATTTCCCACCCTGTGTGGGCCGACTGCAGACTGCATTAACCCAAGAGGGTCTTTCTCTCTCTCTCCCAGACTGCATCAACCCAAGAGGGTCTCTCTCTCTCTCTCTCTCTCTCTCTCTCTCTCTCTCTCCCTCAGACTGCATTAACCCAAGTGGGTCTCTCTCTCCCAGACTGCAGACTGCATTAACCCAAGTGGGTCTCTCTCTCTCCCAGACTGGGCCGACTGCAGACTGCATTAACCCAAGAGGGTCTCTCTCTCTCTCCCAGACTGCATTAACACAAGTGGGTCTCTCTCTCTCCCAGACTGGGCCGACTGCAGACTGCATTAACCCAAGAGGGTCTCTCTCTCTCTCCCAGATCTACCGTTTGGTAAAAGGTGATGCTCTGGCTGGACTCACTACTACCATACTATCACAGTCTCCTTAACCCTAACCCTGTCTCACACACACACACACACACACACACACACACACACACACACACACACACACACAGACAGACACACACACACACACACACACACACTGTCTCACTACTACCATACTATCCTAGTCTCTTCAACCCTAACCCTGTCTCTCACACACACACACACACACACACACACACACACACACACACACACACACACACACACACACACACACACACACACACACACTGTCTCACTACTACCATACTATCACAGTCTCTTCAACCCTAATCCTGTCTCACACACACACACACACACACACACACACACACACACACACACACACACACACACACACACACACACACACACACACACACTGTCTCACTACTACCATACTATCACAGTCTCTTCAACCCTAATCCTGTCTCACACACACACACACACACACACACACACACACACACACACACACACACACACACACACACACACACACACACACACACACACACACACACTGTCTCACTACTACCATACTATCCTAGTCTCTTCAACCCTGGACTGCATTAGTTTCTCTAAGAAAATACTGCACTGGTTTGTACAATACTTCTCTACACACACACACACACACACACACAATACTGCACTGGTTTGTCCAACACTTCTCTGCGAGTCGCTAAGGTACTGCACTACATTAATCTCTCTATTTTATTAAACATGAATCTCTAAGACAGCACTGCATTATTCTGTCTAAGGAAATACTGTGCTTGTTGTTCATATACTATACTATATATTAATGACACTACTGCACACACACACACACACACACACACACACACACACACCCTCACACACACACACACACACACACACACACACACACACACACACACACACACTGGCCAGCTCCCTGATTGAGCTGTGACCATCACCAATATTTTGAAGGCGAGGATGGAGTCGTTGGAGGGCAGCGGTGGAGAGGTCAGGGGGGCGGCGTGGGGGGGTGGGGGTGGGCGTCTCGGGTGGATGGGGGCGCCCCCGTCGCTCTCCGGCTGGCCCGTGTCATGGAACATTCATCACAGCCAAGGTAAGTGCTTTCTCCAGGAGCAGCTCAGGCAGAAAATGAACAGCTGGCCGCACTGACCACTGCCGGACAGGCCCCTCTCTTCTGCCTCTCTGTCTTTCTTTCTTTCTCTCTCCATCTCTCCCTCCGTCTTTCCATCTCTCTCACTCTCTCTCTCTCTGCCCCCCCCTCTCTCTCTCTCTCTTTGTCTCCCCCCTCTGTCTTTGTCTTTCCCTTTCTCTCTCTCTTTCTCTCTCTCTCTCTCTCTCTCTCCCCCTCTCTCTCTCTCTCTCCCTCTCCCCCCCCCCCTCTCCCCCTCTCTCTCTCTCTCTCTCTCTCTGTCCTCATAGCCCATCACCTCATGCTGAGGCCCAACAATGGTGGGCGGCGGCGATCGAAACTAAAGTGGAGTGATGGTCATTAACTCTGGCTTGATTACGGGCAGACTGAGTGAGTCTAAACTCTGCTGATGAATGCATGGCGGCGGCGGCCGAGCCCGCAGGTGGGATGTCATTGGATTCCGCCCGGTGGTTTGTCATGTTTTTGCCTCCAAAATGACTGCTGCTGTTGTTACCAAAACAGAGATCTCTGGCAATGAGGCTGCTCTAAATTGCTGTAATTGATTGGCCTGTCATAGACTGACCCCTCAGCGCATTACAATTTCACAGCTTCTTTTTTTTACATGCTATTATAGACACACACACACACGGCCACACGGCCACACACACACACACACACACACACACACACACGGCCACACATACACACGGCCACACACACAAACAGATACACACAGCCGTAGGGGTGTCTTCAGGAGACGAGGAAGACGAGGCAAAGACTGAAGAACACATCGATCTGCCTGAAAACCAAGAGGGTCCTTGAATTTTTCTCAACTTTTCCACAAAGAGAAGGGGGAGGAGTAGAGAGGCAGACGCTGCCGGCCCTCCACTGAATACAAACAAACAAATGAGCTGGAAGATGGAACCAATCGACAATTCAGTCAGCTCCTCGCACATAAGAGTATAGAAAATGGTGATTAAAAAAAAGACATTTTTACCAGCAAAGCACTACAGTTGAATTTCACATGAGTCTCTCTTATTCTGTCTGTAACCATACTGGGGAGAGGAAATATAGAGCTAGGATACAAGACACGTATAGCTCCCTATAGCAATTTTCACATCTCTTGGCTGTAACCCATCATCTACCAGTGTGTGTACCTAGCTTTGGATGTATCTCCGCTCTCTAACCACGGAGCAGCCGACCTCACACACACTCTCTCTCGGCTCTTCTTCCCAGCATTGATCAGGACACAGGATACAACAGCAAACCGCACGCACTCCTGTGTCATTTCAATGGGAATTCTGCGCAGGACATATCGGACCCGGTCCACCACGGCCGGTGTGTGTGTGTCAGGTTCTGTTCACTCAGCAATGTGTGTACCGGCACCTTCCCCCCCCCCCCGTCGGCTTAAGAATGCTGCTTGCACACGGAGACTCACATACATGAATATTTCATCGCCAGGCCTCTTCTTCCAGGAAGGATGCCACTCTCCTGGGCATTGAGTGTGTGTGTGTGTGTGTGTGTGTGTGTGTGTGTGTGAGTGTGGGCGTTAGGGCTGTGTCTGTCTAGCTAATCAATCAAAAAAAAAAAAAGAGGGGAAAAAAAAACTTGAATGCTGCTGCAACGTGTGCATGCACATCAGAGACCTGAGCTTCGCCTTCATAGAGAGCGCCGGAGACAAGCCCTTGCCTTCGCCATCTGTTCAACCTCACACCAGTCTCTGGGACTATCTCTCCTCTCCTCTCCTCTCCTCTCCTCTTCTCTCCTCCCTCTCCTCTCCTCTCCTCTCCTCTCCTCTCCCAGCCTCTCCTCTCCTCTCCTCTCCTCTCCCAGCCTCTCCTCTCCTCCCTCCCCTCTCCTCCCTCTCCTCTCCTCTCCTCTCCTCTCCTCTCCCAGCCTCTCCTCTCCTCTCCTCTCCCAGCCTCTCCTCTCCTCCCTCCCCTCTCCTCCCTCCCTCTCCTCCCTCTCCTCTCCTCTCCTCTCCTCCCTCTCCTCTCCTCCCTCTCCTCTCCTCTCCTCTCCCAGCCTCTCCTCTCCTCCCTCCCCTCTCCTCCCTCCCCTCTCCTCCCTCTCCTCTCCTCTCCTCTCCTCCCTCTCCTCTCCTCCCTCTCCTCTCCTCTCCTCTCCCAGCCTCTCCTCTCCTCTCCTCTCCTCTGCTCTCCACTCCACTCCTCTCCTCTCCTCTCTCCATCTCTCTCTCTCGTTATTCATCTCCCTCTCATCCTCTCCCTCCCTCTATCCCCCTCTCTCTAGCTGTGCAGCCACTGCACTCCTCATTGGACCCCTCTCCATGTGTATCAGAGAAGCTGCTGGGGAGAGGCTGGGGAGGGAGAGGAGAGGAGAGGAGGGGA
>NC_045164.1:28295343-28300343 GCF_900700415.2 Clupea harengus
TTACACACAGCACAGGTGTAATGTTGACACATTCATTCACTGAGCTTGGGATTTGTTGTCATTTTCCAACAGGCCGGTGAGGTGGAGGAGGACACTGTGACAGTGTGACACTGACACAGGAGACTTCTACAGCGTTTGGCTCTAATGACTGTAATCAACATTTCGTTTTTAACCGTGAGTTTTTACCAAGCTTAGGGTGGAGGTACCGCTTCATATTCCTCCCTTCCTTTTTTTTATTTGATTTCTCACCACAGTGTGGATAATAACCCTATTTTGTATCTCGGGCGCCAGAGAGTGTGATGTTGGAGAACAGACGGCGTGATATCTGACTGAATGTATTTATTCCAACAGGTTTTAAATGGGAGGTGAAGCGATGAAGCCTTATTTCTGGAATGCTAGGACAAAAGGAGTGTCACACACGCTGCATAAGAACACTACGCTGGGCTAGAGCACAGAAACAAAGAGCTGCTTTACTGCAGGGCAAACATGCAGAATATGACCCGAATACGACCAACACAGACGGCTTAGCTACGCTAGCAGACACAAGCAGGATGCTGCAGGACGTGGCGGGCCCGCCGAAGAACCCAAACCAAAGTGAAGCGCGTCGGAGTCGGACAAGCCCTCTCCACTGTTCAGCGTGAGATGACAGGCACAGAGTGCACTGGGCTCACGTCAGTGTCTTCCCCTTCCTCTTCCTCCTACGCCGGAGCGGAGACCTGTCTTCATTTAGAAATCTCGCTCACGGCGCCCACCGACAGTTTGAAAATCCGCACATGTTCTCTTCCAGCTCAATCACTCCACCACCCCCCACCCCTCCCCCCTCCCCAGTCCATCCCAACTCATCCCAGCCTGCCTGCCCCTCTCCTCTCCACTCCACTCCTCTCCTCTCCTCCCCTCCCCTCTCCTCTCCTCTCCTCTCTTCTCCCGCCACCCCCTGCCCTTCGGACGTCCATTATCCCGGCGCTGACGTTTCCATTATGGACTGCCAGCTCCTCCTGCCTGCGCGGTGAGTTGTGGAGCTCGCCGAGAGTGCCATTAAAGACAACAACAGCGCCGGGGCTCCATGCGGTACGTGAACTGCCATCCCGGCAGGCCGGCAACCAACCATACATCAGCCCTAGATCCTCCAGCCCTAGACCCAATCACCCCGAGAAGACTACTGCACACAGCACACCGCACCACATCATCACACAGCACACCACATCACACAGCACACCACATCATCACACAGCACACCGCATCACACCAATCCACACACCACACCACACCACACCACATCACACCACACCAAACCACACCGCACACCACATCACACCAAACCACACACCACACCACACCACACCACACCGCACCACACCACACAGCACACCACACCGCATCATCACACAGCACACTGCACCGCACCACACCAAACCACACCACACCACACCACACACACAAACACACCACACCAAACCACACTACACCACACCACACCACACCACACCAAACCACTAGGCACACCACACCGCAGCGCACCGATGGCCATCGTCAAACCCGCCGTGAGAAGGACAAAGCGTGGGGAGAACAGTACAAGAGAAAAGGAGAGAGGATGAAGAAAAAGGAAAAGAGACAGAGAGAGAAAGAGAGAGAGAGAGGGGCAACGCCAACTGAGCAGATTTTCTTCCTCACACACCTCAGCACTTTATCAAAGCCAACACAATACACACACACACACACACACACACACACACACACACACACACACACACACACACTTACACACACACACACACACACACCCAATACGACCCAGAGGGGGTTAGCAGCTAAGCTTGGAGTTTCACAATACCCACAATACATGCTGCCCAAACAGACAGACACAACTACAGCCACCTAACTATCTTAGTGTCTGTCCCTTACTTTTCCTTATATCACATCCACACACTCACACACACACACACACACACACACACACACACACACACACACACACACACACACACACACACACACACACACACACACACACACACACAGTGTCTGTCCCTTACTTTCCCTTATATCACATCCTCGGACATATTCTCCAAGGACATACAGATACAGAGGGGGGCATTTGCCATCCTGCGGGTTGCAAGGCATGGCGAGGCGAGGTGAGGTGAGGTGAACTGGAAAGTGAAAAAAATAAATATTGAGTGACACTTCTACACACTGAACCGTACGGCATGATCTGCATTAGGCCTGGCTGAGCCTGGCTCCTCCTCCTCCGCTGGCTGGCTGGCCGAGGACGCTGCCGGGTGCCAGTCTGCAGCCCTGTGGCACTGTCGGCGCTAATGAGGGCAGGCCTGTTGGCCGTCTGCGCGGGTCAGCCGAGGCGCACGCTGCCCGTCCCCCTCTCTGGGCTTTTTAATTAGGTCTGGCATCAGGCACCTGTCCACCCCCGGTCTGTGTGTGTGTGTGTGCGTGTGTGTGTGTGTGTGTGTGTGTGTGTGTGTGTGTGTGTGTGTGTGTGTGTCCACCCCCGGTCTGTGTGTGTGTGTGTGTGTGTGTGTGTGTGTGTGCGTGTGTGTGTGTGTGTGTGTGTGTGTGTGTGTGTGTCCACCCCCGGCACCGGCTACCGGAGGCCTTCGCGCTCTCGCCTGTTCTCGCCGCCACCGCGTGAAGCACGCCTACGCCCCTAACAGCAGGGACGGATTCATTTTCTCCTTCTCATGAAAACGGTCTCGCGCCACACGCGGCACCGTACTGGCTCCGCCATCTCGGTTTTCCGTGACTCGGCGACTTTTCCTTTCACTCTGACCACCTTGTCTCTGTTATTTCCCCCCAAACCTTGCCTCACCTCAATCGTCACCCTCCTTTCTTCCCTTCATCATTTGCCTCTGATAAAAAAAACGGCTGGCCTCCCGGCAACAATTTACAAGTCGCCTGTGATCCCCTTATCGCACGCAATTACCTTTCAACAAAATCACTCTCCCTCGCTCGCTCACTCAAGCCCACTCTCGTCACTCGTCACTCGTCACATTCATCTCCATTTGTTCCCCCTCTTCTGTGCCGTGCCTCAGTGCCAATTTGCTCAATCTCGTCTCTATTCTCATCTCTGGCTCAATCTCATCTCTATTTTCTTTTTTTTTTTAAAGATTTATTTGTGGGCTTTTTGTGCCTTTAATCGATAGTGTAGTGAAGAGTGGGACAGGAAATGAGAGGGAGAAGAGCTGGGTGGAGTGGACAGGAGAAATGACATCGGGCCGGATTCGAACCCGTGTGTCCTCCATGGGCGTCAAGCCCGAATGTGGTCGGGGCTACTGCTTGCGCCACAGTGCCCCCCACATCTCTATTCTCATCTCTGGCTCCGTCTTGCTTGCAGATCTGCACCACCAGGCCTGGCCCCTCCGTCCCTCTCGGAGACTACTCCAGCACCTTCCACTTCATCACAATCTCTTCAGTTCAGCGCTGCCTCCTTGACCCATAAGCCCAACTGTAAATGTCAGCCTACTTTATGATGCCTGAGAAGTGTGTTTACTGATGGGTTAACATTCCCAATCACACACACACACACACACACACACACACACACACACACACACACACACACACAGACACACACACACACACACCTCTAGGTCTGGTCGTGATGACAAGCTATAACTCTCTGATTTGAAGAAGTCCCTAAAGGCTCACTCAAGGTCTTTTGTCCCCCCCCCCACCCCACCCCTTTTCTCTCTCTCTCTCTTTCTCTCTTTCTCTCTCTAGGATGAAAGCAGCTACGGCCAACACACATCTATCTTCACCTCTCCATCTCTCCTCTTCCTCCTTCTTGGCGCTCCCTTCCGTTTTAATGCTAGTTCAGGCTGGCTTGTGTGTGTGTCGACGTGTGCATTTGAGAACGTGATCTTATCCCCCGGTTCAGGTCCTGAAGCTGCTCTGGCTGATCAGGGCCCGGTGCTGGTGCCCTGGCTCACGGCTGGCATGGCCACGGGTCGGCTCTGCTGGGCCCAGCCAGGCCAGACCGAGCTACACCGCTGCCAGGGTGATGAATGCCTGGCATTAGAGCCGTCTGCTTCCCGTGGCCACTCTGTCCGGCCAGTAAGCCGAGAGAGAGAAAGAGAGAGGGAGCGAGAGAAGGAGAGAGGGAGCGAGAGAAAGAGAGAGGGAGGGAGAGAAAGAGAGAGGGAGGGAGAGAAAGAGAGAGGGAGGGAGAGAAGGAGAGAGGGAGGGAGAGAAGGAGAGAAAGAAAAAGAGAGAGGGAGCGAGAGAAGGAGAGAGGGAGGGAGAGAAAGAGAGAGGGAGCGAGAGAAAGAGAGAGGGAGGGAGAGGCGAAGAAAGGAAGAGTGGGACCGGTAGTGAAGAGGTAGCAGGTGTGGCCTCATTTTTGCTGCCATCTTACTGGGGGTCTTGCATCAGCCACCACACAGTGGCGCACAAACAGGAGTGGAAAAGAAAGGGCAAATGGCTCTCTAATGAATCAGGAGAGGGATGGAGAAGAGGAGAGGAGAGAGGAGAGGAGAGGAGAGGGATGGAGGGATGGAGGAGAGGAGAGGGATGGAGGAGAGGAGAGGAGAGGAGGAGAGGAGAGGAGAGGAGGAGGAGAGGAGGAGAGGAGAGGAGAGGAGAGGAGAGGAGAGGGATGGAGGGATGGAGGAGAGGAGAGGGATGGAGGAGAGGAGAGGAGAGGAGAGAGGAGGAGAGGAGAGGAGAGGAGGAGGAGAGGAGAGGAGAGGAGAGGAGAGGAGGAGAGGAGAGAGGAGGAGGAGAGGAGAGGAGAGGAGAGAGGAGAGGAGAGGGAGGGAGGAGAGGAGAGGGATGGAGGGATGGAGGAGAGGAGAGGATGGAGGAGAGGAGAGGAGAGGAGGAGAGGAGAGGAGAGGAGAGGAGGAGAGGAGAGGAGAGGAGAGGGATGGAGGGATGGAGGAGAGGAGAGGGATGGAGGAGAGGAGAGGAGAGGAGAGGAGAGGAGGAGAGGAGAGGAGAGGAGAGGAGAGGAGAGGAGGAGATGGATGGTGATGATGGTGCAACCTTGTTAC